>NW_019942700.1:105632-154269 GCF_002910315.2 Salvelinus sp. IW2-2015
ATTAGCTTCATTATTAGCAGCAATATTGTCTAAATGACCCTAAATTAAATTTGTATTAAGCAAGGCCTGTATGTGTTTCCCAAAGTCGGTCCTGGTAATTTGAATCAGCTGTGTAGTGCTAGAGCAAAAAACAAGACCTGCACTATACTATGTACAAAATAAATATAAACATTACATTGGTATGTGCAAGAAATACAGTTTATAATCTAGTTCAGTCTATAATCTTGATCAGTCTATATTCTAGTTCAGTCTACTATAACCTAGTTCAGTCTATAATCTAGTTCAGTCTATAACCTAGTATAGTCTATAATCTAGTTCAGTCTATAACCTAGTATAGTCTATATTCTAGTTCAGTCTATAATCTAGTTCAGTCTATAACCTAGTATAGTCTATAATCTAGATCAGTCTATAACCTAGTATAGTCTATATTCTAGTTCAGTCATAACCTAGTTCAGTCTATAATCTAGTTCAGTCTATAACCTAGTATAGTCTATATTCTAGTTCAGTCTATAATCAGTTCAGTCTATAACCTAGTATAGTCTATAATCTAGTTCAGTCTATAATCTAGTTCAGTCTATAAACCTAGTATAGTCTATTTCTAGTTCAGTCTATAACCTAGTTCAGTCTATAATCTAGTTCAGTCTATAACCTAGTATAGTCTATATTCAGTTCAGGTCTATAACCTAGTTCAGTCTATAACCTAGTTCAGTCTACTATAACCTAGTTCAGTCTACTATAACCTAGTTCAGTCTACTAAACCTAGTTCAGTCTACTATAACCTAGTTCAGTCTACTATAACTAGTTCAGTCTACTATTACTACTAACCTAGTTCAGTCTACTATAACCTAGTTCAGTCTACTATAACCTAGTCAGTCTACTATAATCTAGTTCAGTCTACTATAATCTAGTTCAGTCTACTATAATCTAGTTCAGTCTACTATAATCTATTCAGTCTACTATAATCTAGTTCAGTCTAATTTAGTTTCAGTCTACAATCTAGATCAGTTTATATTCTAGTTCAGTCTATATTCTAGATCAGTCTATAAACTTTATAATAATGAACCATAGCGTGTAGGCCAAGTACTCCCTGGCAGATAAAATTCAAGCAGCGTAAACAGAGGGGGGAGGGGGGGTAGCCATCACCAGGAAAAATATATAATTAGTTTATTTCAACAATCATTTTGGATACAGATTTCAAAATCATCCTTCCTCCAAAGGACCCTTCTATGGATTTCATTTCAGAAAAGATAAAAAATCGTAAATATCTATGGGTCAATCTCGTATAGAATTGCCCACTTACCGGATCTAGCAGTAGTGAAGCCCGTGACAGGATTGTGGTGCTCCCTCCGATCTCAGCTCCGCAGTCCACACAACGGCTCGTCTCCATGGGCTTGCCACACTGAGGTGGGGGTTAGAGAGGAGAGCAGGTGGGACATGATTGAAGGAAATGTAACTAGAGTCATGACAGGCCACACTTCTTAACCCAGAATCAACAGAATTCTACATACCTCACCAATGGCGCAAGGGTGACCATTCGGACAATCTGTGGGGTGTAGAAGTGAACACAATGACGGATCATTTTTAGCAAGGAAAAATAAGGGGGGGGGGGGGCTCTTCATGGGTTCATGGAACAAAAAAACCGCACAAAAAACTAGAATGCATAAAAGGTTTAATGAATAACAAAATCTATGATGCCTGAAGAAGCAAGCAGAAACTCCATAGTCATTTTGTTACTCTGTTTCTCTGGGACTTTTGAGTTTTGTAACATGCATTTACCCATTATAACTTTTTGCATTCTAGTTATAGCTGTTACTTGTTTATTTTTTATTTTTTTAATTGACTGAAACAATACTTACTGTACCACGTCATCCCTCTAATGGCTTGGCGTACAACTGCAAGCATATCCTCTGGCATGGTGGGTATGAAGGCTCTCTGTTATTAAAAGTAATACATATATTTAATTGAGTGATTTATGCTGAAGAACAATAGGTTCACTGCTGACTGTAGGGAGCAGACGGGGGGGGGAGCACACCTGCATGTTAGCAGGGAAAAGCGCCAGCTGCTGGAGGGGTATCAGTAAGCCCTGGTTCTCACAGAGCAGCACTGCAGACAAGTGGATGGCCAGCTCCACCACCACCCACTGGGCACCAGAGGCCCCATTCTGGACAGTCAGGGGACCCAGCCGGTTGGCTACCAGGTCCAGGGCGAATTCCTTCACATTTTGGCTTGCAAGAACCGTTGAGGCCTGGATGAAATCCACCAGTGCTTGACAAAACTAGGAAATAAACCGGAACGTTAAAAGATGCTGTATGTAGAGACAAGCCGTATATGAGATGAACTTTGCTACAGTATTATCTCCATGGGCTCTTCTTACCTCCGAGTTAGGACGAAGGTTGGGATTGGCTGCTCTATAGAGACAGGTGACTTCTCTGAACAGAGCCAAAAGCAGGTACATTGCCCTCTTATTTTTTGGACACGAAGAACCCTACACACATACCGGACCAAATAAATAATGCTTATGCTTTGTAAAAAGAATAGAAAAATTATTCAGACACGTAAAATCACTGACTTCAATTTGCTATCTCTTATGAGCCTTTCAATACCTTACAAGCACGATCTATTTCCTTAATTTTGCCCTCCAGTATTGCTTTGGCAACCACATCTCGGATAGTCTTGTAGTCCCCTCCACACACAAGATACTGGTCAATCTGGCTGCCATCTTGATTCTGAAGGACAGTGAAATGAATGTGGGTGATGAGTGTGGATGAGATGAGTCCCCCCCACCATTTTAAAATTGTATTTATATATTTTATTTAACCTTTATTTAAAGCACAGAAAACCTGGAAAAGCTTTCTGGAAATTCAATAATTTAATTACACATGAACAATGTGTTATATAATCAAATGAATTGAGTGCTACATACAAGGTTTATCAAATAAAATCAAATGTATTTATATAGCCCTTCTTACATCAGCTGATGTCACAAAGTGCTGTACAGAAACCCAGCCTAAAACCCCTAAACAGCAAGCAATGCAGGTGTAGAAGCACGTAGAAGTTTATCTTCTTATAGGTAGATCGTTTATATTGTCACATACACCGGAGAGGTGAGGTGACGTGTGTTCTCTTACAGGGTCAGCCATAGTAGTACGGCGCCCCTGAATACAAACCAGTACCTTCTGCAGGACCTCGTGTGGGAACAGCCACTGCATATCTGCCACTGTCAGGAAGTGTTGGACATACTCCACTCCGTGCTGGTTGCAGATCTTACGGATCAGGTAGACCCGATACCAGTCATTCCCACTGCGCTGACACAGTTCTCCC
This sequence comes from Salvelinus sp. IW2-2015, assembly GCF_002910315.2. NCBI lineage: Eukaryota > Metazoa > Chordata > Actinopteri > Salmoniformes > Salmonidae > Salvelinus > Salvelinus sp. IW2-2015. Next base: position 108,954 of record NW_019942700.1, read on the forward strand.
ACGCGGGTCAGGAATTCTCTCTCTGTTGGACCATATTAAGGAGAAAAAAAAAAGGGGGGGGAAAAAGTGCAACTTACTTGAAAATATATGCACATTTTACCCAATGCCTGAATGAAAATACTATATAAACCAGATCAATGATACCCAATGCCTGAATGAAAATACTATATAAACCAGATCAATGATACCCAATGCCTGAATGAAATACTATATGAATCAGATCAATGATACCGATGCCTGAATGAAAATACTATATGAACCAGATCAATGATACCAAATGCCTGAATGAAAATACTATATGAATCAGATCATGATACCGAATGCCTGAATGAAAATACTATATGAACCAGATCAATGATACCAAATGCCTGAATGAAAATAACTATATAAACCAGGTCAATGATGCCAATGCCTGAATGAAAATACAATATGAACCAGATAATGATGTAAATCCTCACTGTTTGCATAGATCACCAAGTACCAGCCAACCTCTCATGATTAAATTGTTAATACCTTCTGTCATGTGAAATTTCACACAGATTGGGTAGAGCATGTGATTGCATCAGATGCACTTACAGTATAGACCGTTTTTTACTTAATCTAGATAGGGTTGCATAACCCTATATTCCAAGGATTTTAGAAATAAGTAGGTAATTACCAGGTCATTTTGGTAAATCTATGGAAACCGTAGGAATTTCTACTTAAGTTATTTTAGACGTTTATCTGTGTGCCACCTTTATCTATGAGTGACACGTAGACAAGGGCTCATCAAGGGACAGATCATAAAATAAGTTCACGTTCGTGCAGGTTGAGACAAAAAGGTACCATGGGCAGCATGGTATGTCATTGATTGTGGCGGCAGGTAGCCTAGTGGTTAGAGGGGGGAGGCAGGTAGCCTAGTGGTTAGAGGGGGGAGGCAGGTAGCCTAGTGGTTAGAGCGTAGAGGTGGCAGGTAGCCTAGTGGTTAGAGGGGGAGGCAGGTAGCCTAGTGGTTAGAGGGGGGAGGCAGGTAGCCTAGTGGTTAGAGCGTAGAGGTGGCAGGTAGCCTAGTGGTTAGAGTGTAGAGGTGGCAGGTAGCCTAGTGGTTAGAGGGGGAGGCAGGTAGCTAGTGGTTTAGAGTGTAGAGGTGGCAGGTAGCCTAGTGGTTAGAGGGGGGAGGCAGGTAGCCTAGTGGTTAGAGTGTAGAGGTGGCAGGTAGCCTAGTGGTTAGAGTGTAGAGGTGGCAGGTAGCCTAGTGGTTAGAGCGTTGGGCCAGTAACCGAAAGGTTGCTGGATCGTATCCCCGAGCTGACAAGGTAAAAATATGTTGTTCTGCCCCATGAACAAGGCAGTTAACCCAGTGTTCCTAGGCCGTCATTGTAAATAATAATTTGTTCTTAATTAACTGACTTGCCTAGTTAAATTAAGGTAAAATATATATTTTAAATTGATACTGTAGACAGTAATATATGTATACATTAATAAACAAGTGTAGACATTAAACCTGGAGACAATAAATAACTTTTGGAATAACTGGTTACAAAAACAAAACTACTATATACACAGTATTTGTTATTAATCGCTATGGTCATGTATCATTTTGGGCAAAAATTTAATTAAGTACCTGTGGCACCCAACCGTTGTTTGTCTACCAACAGATTCCCAGCCATATCCAGACACATGCGTATCCTGGCCACCTGCTGGAAGCACTCTATAGTGGCCATCTGTCTAGATGCAGCGCCTGAGCGCAGGAAGTCACTCAGGAAGGCGCTCTCATTCTGTAGACACTCCTGCTGCGACACCGTTGTGCAACACTGCATCTTCTCATGCATGGAGTCCTGGAGGAACAATGGGGATATCAGATGATATCAGTAAAATAAATCCGATTATGCCACTATGGGTGACGTTATTCCAGACCCTCGATGAGCTAAAAAACCTGAGCAATGACGGGTATGGTATTTTCAGTTAATATACGCAATTTAACAGACACTTTTATCCAAAGTGTATACATTTCTATTAATCTATTAATGCCCCAAAAGGAATCAAAATTGTAAAAGACTCCGGCCACCCGAGTCATGGACTGTTCTCTCTGCTAGCGCACAGCAAGCGGTACCGGAGCACCAAGTTTAGGACCAAAAGGCTTATTAACAGCTTCTACCCCCAAGCCATAAGACTCCTGAACAGCTAATCAAAGGGCTACTCTACTACCTACAGTTGAAGTCGGAAGTTCACAAACACCTTAGCCAAATACAGTTGAAGTCGGAAGTTTACATATGTAACGGATGTGAAATGGCTAGCTAGTTAGCGGTGGTGCGCGCTAATAGCGTTTCAATCGGTTACGTCACTCGGTTTGAGACCTTGAAGTAGTGGTTCCCCTTGCTCTGCAAGAGCCGCGGCCTTTGTGGAGCGATGGGTAACGATGCTTCGTGGGTGACTGTTGTTGATGTGTGCAGAGGGTACCTGGTTCGCGCCCGGGGCGAGGGGACATACGTAAAGTTAAACTGTTACATTGATGCTGTTGACCCGGATCACTGGTTGCTGCGGAAAAGGAGGAGGTTGAAAGGGGTGTGAGGGTAACGGATGTGAAATGGCTAGCTAGTTAGCGGTGGTGCGCGCTAATAGCGTTTCAAATCGGTTACGTCACTCGCTTTGAGACCTTGAAGTAGTGGTTCCCCTTGCCCTGCAAGAGCCGCGGCCTTTGTGGAGCGATGGGTAACGATGCTTCGTGGGTGACTGTTGTTGATGTGTGCAGAGGGTCCCTGGTTCGCACGAGGGGACGGACTAAAGTTAAACTGTTACACATACACCTGAGCCAAATACATTTAAACTCAGTTTTTCACAATTCCTGACATTTAATCCTGGTAAAATTTCCCTGTCTTAGGTCAGTTAGGATCACCACTTTAATTTAAGAATGTGAAATGTCAGAATAATAGTAGAGAATTATTTATTTCAGATTTTATTTCTTTCATCACATTCCCAGTGGGTCAGACGTTTACAGTCGTGGCCAAAAGTTTTGAGAATGACACAAATATTAATTTCCACAAAGTTCACTGCTTCAGTGTCTTTAGATATTTTGTCAGATGTTACTATGGAATACTGAAGTATAATTACAAGCATTTCATAAGCGTCAAAGGCTTTTATTGACAATTACATGAAGTTGATGCAAAGAGTCAATATTTGCAGTGTTGACCCTTCTTTTTCAAGACCTCTGCAATCCGCCCTGGCATGCTGTCAAATTAACTTCTGGGCCACATCCTGACTGATGGCCGCCCATTCTTGCATAATCAATGCTTGGTGTTTGTCAGAACTTATGGGTTTATGTTTGGCCACCCGCCTCTTGAGGATTGACCACAAGTTCTCAATGGGATTAAGGTCTGGGGAGTTTCCTGGCCATGGACCCAAAAGATCTATGTTTTGTTCCACAAGCCACTTAGTTATCACTTTTGCCTTAAGGCAAGGTGCTCCATCATGCTGGAAAAGGCATTGTTCGTCACCAAACTGTTCCTGGATGGTTGGGAGTAGTTGCTCTCGGAGGATGTGTTGCTACCATTCTTTATTCATGGCTGTGTTCTTTGGCAAAATTGTGAGTGAGCCCACTCCCTTGGCTGAGAAGCAACCCCACACATGAATGGTCTCAGGATGCTTTACTGTTGGCATGACACAGGACTGATGGTAGCGCTCACTTTGTCTTCTCTGGACAAGCTTTTTTCTGGATGCTCCAAACAATCGGAAAGGGGATTCAGAGAAAATTACTTTACCCCCGTCCACAGCAGTCAAATCCCTGTACCTTTTGCAGAATATCAGTCTGTCCCTGATGTTTTTCCTGGAGAGAAGTGGCTTCTTTGCTGCCCATCTTGACACCAGGCAATCCTCCAAAAGTCTTCGCCTCACTGTGCGTGCAGATGCACTCACACCTGCCTGCTGCCATTCCTGAGCAAGCTCTGTACTGGTGGTGCCCCGATCCCACAGCTGAATCAACTTTAGGAGACAGTCCTGGCGCTTGCTGGACTTTCTTGGGCGCCCCGAAGCCTACTTCACAACAATTGAACCGCTCTCCTTGAAGTTCTTGATGATCCGATAAATGGTTGATTTAGGTGCAATCTTACTGGCAGCAATATCCTTGCCTGTGAAGCCCTTTTTGTGCAAATCAATGATGACGGCACGTGTTTCCTTGCAGGTAACCGTGGTTGACAGAGGAAGAACAATGATTCCAAGCACCACCTTCCTTTTGAAGCTTCCAGTCTGTTAATCGAACTCAATCAGCATGACAGAGTGATCTCCAGCCTTGTCCTCGTCAACACTCACACCTGTGTTAACGAGAGAATCACTGACATGATGTCAGCTGGTCCTTTTGTGACAGGGCTGAAATGCAGTGGAAATGTTTTTGGGGGATTCAGTTCATTTGCATGGCAAAGAGGGACTTTGCAATTAATTTCAATTCATCTGATCACTCTTCATAACATTCTGGAGTATATGCAAATTGCCATCATACAAACTGAGGCAGCAGACTTTGTGAAAATTGATATTTGTGTCATTCTCAAAACTTTTGGCCACAACTGTACATACACTCAATTAGTATTTGGTAGCATTGCCTTCAAATAGTTTAACTTGGGTCACACGTTTTGGGTAGCCTTCCACAAGCTTCCCACAATAAGTTGGGTGAATTTTGGCCCATTCCTCCTGACAGACGTGGTGTAACTCAGTCAGGTTTGTAGGCCTCCTTGCTCGCACATGCTTTTTCAAATCTGCCCACAAATTTCTATAGGATTGAGGTCAGGTCTTTGTGATGGCCACTCAATACCTTACCTTTGTTGTCCTTAAGCCATTTTGCCACAACTTTGGAAGTATGCTTGTGGTCATTGTCCATTTGGAGACCCATTTGCGACCAAGCTTTAACTTCTTGACTGATGTCTTGAGATGTTGCTTCAATATATCCACATCATTTTCCCTCCTCATGAAGCCATCTATTTTGTGAAATGCACCAGTCCCTCCTGCAGCAAAGCACCCCCACAACATGATGCTGCCACCCCCGTGCTTCACGGTTGGGATGGTGCTCTTAGGCTTGCAAGCCTCCCCCTTTTTCCTCCAAACATATCGATGGTCATTATGGCCAAACAGTTCTATTTTTGTTTCATCAGATCAGAGGACATTTCTCCAAAAAGTACAATCTTTGTCCCCATGTGTAGTTGCAAACCGTAGTCTGTCTTTTTAATGGCGATTTTGGAGCAGTGGCTTCTTCCTTGCTGAGCGGCCTTTCAGGTTATGTCGATATAAGACTCGTTTTACTGTGTATATAGATACTTTTATACCCGTTTCCTCCAGCATCTTCACAAGGTCCTTTGCTGTTGTTCTGTGATTGATTTTCACACCAAAGTACATTCATCTCTAGGAGACAGAACGCGTCTCCATCCTGAGCGGTATGACGGCTGCGTGGTCCCATGGTGTTTATACTTGCGTACTATTGTTTGTACAGATGAACGTGGTACCTTCAGGTGTTTGGAAATTGCTCCCAAGGATGAACCAGACTTGGAGGTCTACATTTTTTTTCTGAGGTCTTGGCTGATTTCTTTTGATTTTCCTATGATGTCAAGCAAAGAGGCACTGAGTTTGAAGGTAGGCCTTGAAATACATCCACAGGTACACCTCCAATTGACTCAGGCTTATTGACATACTTTATCAGAAGCTTCTAAAGCCATGACATCATTTTCTGGAATTTTCCAAGCTGTTTAAAGGCACAGTCAACTTAGTGTATGTAAACTTCTGATCCACTGGAATTGTGATAAAGTGAATTAAAAGTGAAATAATCTGTCTGTAAACAATTGTTGGAAAAATGACTTGTGTCATGCACAAAGTAGATGTCCTAACAGACTTGTCAAAACTATAGTTCGTTAACAAGACATTTGTGGAGTGGTTGAAAAACGAGTTTTAATGACTCCAACCTAAGTGTATGTAAACTTCTGACTTTAACTGTACATACTGTATATAGAGAGGGGACTGACTAGGAGTCCTACATAGAGATACATATATATATCTTCTGTATACCACCCCTACCTTGTCACAACAACTGCTTGTCACTACACCTGTTGTATTCGGCACATGAGACAAATAACATTTTACTTGACTTCACTTTTTGCGAATGCACTTGAAGAAACTTTCAAAGTTCTTGAAATGTTCAGGATTGACTGACCTTCATGTCTTAAAATAATTATGGACTGTCATTTCTCTTTGCTTATTTGAGCAGTTTTTTTCCCCATAATATGGACTTTTACCAAATAGGCCTATCTTCTGTATACCATCCCTACCATGTCATAACACAACTGATTGGCTCAAACGCATTAAGAAGGAAAGAAATTCCACAAATGAACAAGGAACACCTGCTAATTGAAATGCTCGTAGTCGGCGTTTCAATTCATCCCAAAGGTGTTTCATGGGGTTGAGGTCAGGGCCATTGTTGCTCCTAGACGTTTCCACTTCACAATAACAGCACTTAAAGTTGACCGGGGCAGCTCTAGCAGGGAAAAATTTGATGAACTGACTTGTTGGAAAGGTGGCATCCTATGACGGTGCCACTTTGAAAGTCACTGAGCTCTTCAGTAAGGCCATTCTACAGCCAATGTTTGTCTCTGGAGATTGCATGGCTGTGTGCTCAATTTTATACACCTGTCAGCAACGGCTGTGGCTGAAATAGCCGAAACCACTAATTTGAAAGCAGTGGTGTAAAGTACTACTTAAGTTGTTTTTTGGGGTATCTGTACTTTACTATTTATATTTCTGACTACTTTTACTTCACTACATTCCTAAAGAAAATAAATGTTATTTTTACTCCTTACATTTTCCCTGACACCTAAAAGTACTAGTTAGATTTTGAATGCTTAGCAGGACAGAAATTGTCTAATTCACACACTTATCAAGAGAACATCCCTGGTCATCCCTAATGCCTCTGATCCGGCACACTCAATGAGCACAAATGCTTTGTTTTGTAAATTATGTTTGAGTGTTGACGTGTGCCCCTGGCTATTAGTAAATGTAAAAACATTTTTCGGGGCTGTCTCGTTTGCTTAATATAAGGAATTTGAAATGATTTATACTTTTGATACTTAAGTATATTTTAGCGATTACATTTACTTTTGATACTTAAGTACATTTAAAACCAAATACTTTTAGACTTTTACTCAAGTAGTATTTTACTAGGTGACTCAGTTTTACTTGAGTCATTTTCTTTTAAAGGTATCTTTACTTTTACTCAAGTATGACAATTGGGTACTTTTTCCACGACTGTTTGAAAGGGTGTCCTTTATGTATATATAGTGTACTATATTAAACTATATATACAGTATACATATATAAAACCAGGTGATAGCTATGATCCCTGATGTCACTTGTTAAATCCACTTCAAATCAGTGTAGATGAAGGGGAGGAGACAGTTTAAAGAAATATTTTTAAGCCTGGAGACAACTGAGACATGGATTGTGTATGTGTGCCATTCAGAGAGTGAATCGGCAAGACAAAATATGTAAGTGCCTTTAAACCGGTTATGGTAGTAGGTGCCAGGCGCACCGGTTTGAGAATGTCAAGAATTGCAACACTGCTGGGTTTTTCACACTCAACAGTTTCCCCGTGTGTATCAAGAATGGTCCACCACCCAAAGGACATCCAGCCAACTTGACACAACTGTGGGAAGCATTGGAGTCAACATGGGCCAGCATCCCTGGGGAATGCTTTCGACACCTTATAGAGTCCCATGCCCCGATGAACTGAGGCTGTTCTGAAGGCAAAAAGGGGTGCAGCTCAATGTTAGGAAGGTGTTGTTAATGTTTTGTCATTCAGTGTATACTATAGGAACACATACAGTAGCAGTCTGAGGATGTATATTTTCTTATTGGTTTTATCAGAGGGTCAGTTGACGTCATCTGGTCTTGGTAAATAACCTGACCAATCACAGAGATTGACTTGGTGGTTGTAAAAACTACTTTCTCATTTCCAGAGATCTGATTGGTCTCAAATCTATCCAATACGGAAGTAGTGTTTAACATTGCAGGAACCTCACCAATATGACTAAATTAAAATAGCCATATTTGTTTATATGCATTATCTGAATCTGTGGAATACCATTGCCCAAGAACTGCCACATATATACATTAGTTTGTTTTCTAAAATGACTTTGAGATTCTGAAAGTAATGAAAAGCTCTATATAAAATATTGTATTATTTATTTATTACCGTATTTAAACAACGCAGATGACCTGAATGTCACACCTTAGTTCCTTGTTTATGTCTCTATTTTGGTTTGGTCGGGGCGTGAGTTGGGGTGGGCATTCTATGTTTTGTATTTCTAGGTGTTTGGCCTGGTGTGGTTCTCAATCAGAGGCAGCTGTCAATCGTTGTCTCTGATTGAGAACCATACTTAGGTAGCCTTTTCCCACCTGTGTTTGTGGGTAGTTGTTTTCTGTGTTGTGTGTCTGCACCAGCCAGAACTGTTTCGGTCGTTCTCTTTATTATTTTTGTTATTTCAGTGTTCATTAAATATGGACACATACCACGCTGCACCTTGGTCCTCTCCTTCCAACTGCCGTTACACTGAAATGTCACGTTTAACACTGAAATGCTCCTCCAGATGTTTTATGTAGTTTTTGTTTTATTGACTTTCCTAATCGCAGAACGCAATTCATAATTAGCTGATGTGTATTATGCCATAATTCAATGATGCCCAAGCATCCTGGAAAAATGCTTAATTGAGAAATTATGATTTGCCCCAAAATTATATTGTGGTTTATTTTTTGCTCATTTTGAATTGATAACAATTATTGTAAGTAACTTCATTGTTACCCTGAATGATTTGATATAGAAATTAGACTGCTGTGCAGCCCCCTTTTACAGTGATTTTTAACAGTTGTTCCAAACAATCCACTGTTTGGGAACATGTGTCCTAATCAATGGCTCTAACATTTTAATCAACAGTGCATAATAATCTTCCCATTCACAATTAGATAAATGCTATTGCAAAGTTAAATGTGAAATTGTGTTCATACCTCCATGCAGTTTATGTATAAGGAATAAAGTTCAGTTTTTCTTGATTCCTCCAAGATATCACTCTTCTCAACTTGTGTCAGATGCTGCTGCAGGTGGCCTTTGACATCATCAAAGCTTCCAAGAAAAAACATACAAAAACAATTAAATAAAACATTTTTTTTTGGCAGATATCTTGATAAACTTTTAACCCCACGATATAAAGAGTAGACAACCAGCACCTCACCTGTACTTGAGCAGGAGTTTCAGCACTACTGACCAAACCACTGGACTTTTGTCCACATCAACACCAAAGGGAGAGATTGCTTTGGTTGGTCTGTGAAAAGGTCCTGGTAAAGAAAACGGTTGTAAGAAATACAAACTCACATTTCTATATCATGCTGATACAAGCTGTCAGACAACAGGAGGGTACCTCTGATATTGAGGGCAGACTGAGCCTCCACCATGAGTAAGTTCAGCAGGTGGAAGAGTAGGTGAAGCAGTTTGATGAATAACAACCAAACCGATCCAATGAACCACTGGATGTTGTCCACAGACTGATCAAAGCGAGAGCGCCTCTGAATCTGTCGATGTCCTGGCCGAGAGGGAAACAAAAACACACACAAACATCAGATTTGCAAAACACTGAAGGGACACAATGGCCTGTCCAAAAACAAAGCCCCATTGGCCTTCTGGGTTTGAAGATCTGATGGAATTTGTGGAACTTTTGCCATATTGTTTACACTTATCCCATTCTTTCAGATCCGAAAACACATAGAATTTAGGGGGCTTGTTTTTGCCTGGGACAATCCGTCAGCTGGAAGGAGGGTACCTCTGATGATAGGACTAGATTGAGCCTCCACTGTGAGGAAGGACAACAGGTGGAGGATGATGGCCGTACAGGGCGGAGAGTTGTCCTTGAAGCACACCGTAGAGACCAGGTCAATGAAGAAAGCACTGCACTTCTTCTTGAACCGCTTGGCATTCCTGCACAATAAAACAATGAAAAGACAGGGTTGTCCAAATTTCCATTTCACTTCAGGATAAACCGAAAGTACGTGTTGTGTGAAGAGTGACATTTAAAATGTTTTGAATTGGTACTTCAATTCTGAATGACCTTACTGATGTCACCAATAGCCCCTCACCCATTATCAATATATATCTGTGTTGCCAATAGCGACAGAGAATCTTGAAAATCAATTGAATTGATTCAACACGCGATTACTAAGATGTACTAAGAACATTCCACTCTCCCGTAGACTTCTGTCTAAATCTACCTTGTACAGTACACACAGGAAGTCATCTGACTGGTTGATTAATCATTGACTTTCAAGCTTCTCTGACGCTAGCACACAGTGGTTTGCATGGATATTAGAGTGATAATTGGCATTATGGTAATTACATTTAGAATTGTCAGTGGTAAAATCAAACAGTATTTGACAAGCTGAAACGTAACCTTAACGATTTAAATATAAACATGAGTTTCCCCACCATCTGTTTTCAACTGCTTCTTCTCTGCAGGCCTTAAGTATATTGAGCACTTCCTCAAACGCCTGCTTCATTTTAACGTCTGCATCCCTCTCCAGTACCTTGATTAATTAAAAAAAGAGTTAAAAATATATATATATATTTTTTAATGTTATGCAATTTCTCTACATTATATTAAATATAACAGAGAGGATGATAAGATGAATCTCACGTTGCACAACCGTCGTACGGATGCCAAAACGAAAGGCTTCAGCCTCTTGTCCACTTTCTCGACGCCCAGCAACAAGTGCTCCACAAATAGAGACAGGACAAAGATACGATTCCATCTGCTCCTACAGGAACCAGAAAACAACCACTCATGTAGTAGCAGCAACTAAGGAATCGTATGTACATGTACTGGAATGGGACTTTTTCCATATATGTAACAAGAGTTAACAGTTTCCTATATATTCATGTATGTAACAGTAGTTGACAGTTWCCTATATATTCATGTACAGAACAGTAGTTGACAGTTACCTATATATTCATGTACAGAACAGTAGTTAACAGTTACCTATATATATATTCATGTACAGAACAGTAGTTAACAGTTACCTATATATTCATGTACAGAACAGTAGTTGACAGTTACCTATATATTCATGTACAGAACAGTAGTTAACAGTTACCTATATATATATTCATGTACAGAACAGTAGTTAACAGTTACTTAGCTCGATAGTGTAAATGCAATAGAAGGCAGGTTTACATGTTTGTGTAAAGCATAACGTCCTATGGGATTAAATATAAATATATTAAATAATATAAATATTGTATTTCAAATGTATAGTAGGTCTGGCGTGTCATCCTCGCCGTCCATCCTGTTTGTAACGTGTAACAACGGGTATGATGTGTTGTTTGTGTCATTTATGTAAGGCGATGCCTAAGGATGCCGAAATTTACATCTTCGGATGGACAATTATTAATTCTTATTCTAATCCCGTTGAACTCACTGGACTCTGCAAACCATGGCCTTGCTTCTCTCCCCATAGTGTCTACGACTCTCCTCAGAGCAGACCAGCTCTATGGGTACCTGGAGTCTCTTGACCTGCCTGAGCCAGTGTAGCCGCTGGGCATCTGTGTCCAGAGCCTGGGGCTCCAGGTGTTCCACACAGGCCAAGGCTGCATACACGTCCAGGACCTGGCGAGCAGTGAGGAATAGAGGATAATGCTGAAAAACACCCTTTAGATAGAGTGAGGGATAGAGGATAATGCTGAAAAACACCCTTTAGATATAGCGACTGATAGAGGATAATTCTGAAAAACACTCTTTAGATAGAGTGAGGGATAGAGGATAATGCTGAAAAACACCCTTTAGATAGAGTGAGGGATAGAGGATAATCCTGTAAACCACCCTTTAGATAGAGTGAGGGATAGAGGATAATGCCAAACAACCTTTAGATAGTGAGGGATAGATGATAATGCTGAAAAACACCCTTTAGATATAATGAGTGATAGAGGATAATGCTGGAAAAACCCTTTAGATAGTGAGGGATAGAGGATAATGCTGAAAAAACACCCTTTAGATATACTTGTATAAACTCACAGCATCATGTACATTATTTGAGCAACTATTGACGTCCTTTATGCAAACAGTGACCGTTAACAATAAGAGTTGGCTAAGCAAAGAAACAGTCTTTCCCCCTCCCCCCCCTTACTTTCACCGTACTTGCATTAATATCAATTGGGGCTTTTTTTCCCTTTACATGAGAATGTAGTAGCCTAGTATATACTCACCAGCTCCATCCCCTCTCTGATGTGTGTGTTTGCCAGGAGGCCCTGACCCACTCGGGGGATGCTGATCATTCTGGACAAGTTCTGTAGGCGGTTCTTAAACTGGTTGTAGGCAGCATGGACCCAAGGCAGAGAGGCCACCTCCGTACACATAGCATCATGACCTAGTCGCAGCTCGTTCACACAACAGGTCAAGGCGCCACAAAGGAGCTGCATGGTTGCGTACGCGCACACACACACACACACACACACACACACACACACACACACACACAGATTTTCACACCCACACACACACCCACAACACACACCCACACACACACCCACACACACACCCACAAACACACACCCACACACACACCCACACACCACACACACACACCCACACACACACACCCACACACACACACCACACACACACACACACACACACACACACACACACACACACACACACACCTCAAGATATTACACATCCCTCTGACAACCTGGAATGAGCTTTGAAAAAATTATAGATATACAGTACCAGTCAAAAGTTTGGACACAACTCCTCATTCCAGTGTTTTTTTGTGTTGTTTGTTTTACAATTTTCTACATTGTAGAATAATAGTGAAGACATCAAAAGTATGAAATAAACACATATGGAATCATGTGTAGTAACCAAAAAAAGGGGTAAACAAATCAAAATATATTTTATATTTGAGATTCTTCAACGAGGCCACCCTTTGCCTTGATGACAGCTTTGCACACTCTTGGCATTCTCTCAACCAGCTTCATGACGTAGTCACCTGGAATGCATTTCAATTAACAGGTGTGCCTTGTTCAAAGTTAATTTGTGGAATTTCTTAATGCGTTTTAGCCAATCAGGTGTGTTGTGACAAGGTAGGGTGGAATACAGAAGATAGCCCCTATTTGGTAAAAGACCAAGTCCATATTATGGCAAGAACAGCTCAAATGAGCAAAGAGAAATTACAGTCCATCATTACTTTAAGACATGAAGGTCAATAACTTCAAGTACAGCCGCAAAAACCATCAAGCGCCATAATGAAACTGGCTCTCATGAGGACCGGCACAGGAAGGAAGACCCAGAGTTACTTCTGCTGCAGAGGATAAGTTCATTCGAGTTATCAGCCTCAGATTGCAGCCCAAATAAATGCTTCAGAGTTCAAGTAACAGACACATCTCAACATCAACTGTTCAAAGGAGACTGTGTGAATCAGGCCTTCATGGTCAAATTGCTGCAAAGAAACCACTACTAAAGGACACCAATAAGAAGAAGTTACTTGCTTGGGCCAAGAAACACGAGCAATGGACATTAGACCGGTCCAAATTGAGATTTTTGGTTCCAACCGCTGTGTCTTTGTGAGACGCATAGTAGGTGAATGGATGATCTCTGCATGTGTGGTTCACACCGTCAAGTACGGAGGTGGTGGTGTGATGGTGCTTTTCTGATGACACCGTCTGTGATTTATTTAGAATTCAAGGCACACTTAACCAGCATGGCTACCACAGCATTCTGCAGTCTTACGCCATCCCATCTGTTTGTGCTTAGTGGGACTATCATTTGTTTTTCAACAGGACAATGACCCAAAACACACCTCCAGGCTGTGTAAGGGCTATTTGACCAAGCAGGAGAGTGATGGAGTGCTGAATCAGATGACCTGGCCTCCACAATCACCGGACCTCAACCAAATTGAGATGGTTTGGGATGAGGTGTACCGCAGAGTGAATGAAAAGCACCCAACAGTTCTCCGCATATGTGGGAACTCCTTCAAGACTGTTGGAAAAGCATTCCAGGTGAAGCTGGTTGAGAGAATGCCAAGCATGTGCAAAGCTGTCATCAAGGCAAAGGATGGCTACTTTGAAGATTCTCAAATATAAAACATATTTTGTTTGTTTAACACTTTTCTTTTGGTTACTACATGATTCCATATGCGTTATTTCATAGTTTCAATGTCTTCACTATTATTCTACAATGTAGAAAATAGTAAAAATAAAGAAAAATCATTGAATGAGTAGATGCACAGGGCCCCACTCATTTTGTTATAATTTTTTGAGTCACTTAAATAGCATAAGAACACGGCATAAGCAATAAAAAAATTGGTAGAATTGCAGAAACTGTAAAATGTCCCACCCCCTCGCTCTATGCTAACTTTGCCACCGCTGCTGAAAATAATCATAGGGGAAACACTGAATCATGGCGAAAGTGCAAAGAGAAATCCAACCTGTAGGTCCTCTTACACAAGTCACATTCATGGTCATGGTAATGAAATCCTGCAGGTATCTGTGGAAAAGCTCTGTCTGGATCTCATTGTCCGCTATCGCAATGTAGCGGCCCAGAGGAGTCTTCCCAAAAAACTCCTCCAACTGCCTCTGACTTTGGCCTGTCAAACAATTAGGGAAACAAAAATTAAATTGTTAACAGTGCAATGCATAGGTTACACCCCCCCCCCCCCGCAGATGTGTTCTGATAAGCTACTACCTTCATGTTGAAGAGCATAAATCCAGAGCTCATTCAGGTAGTCCTTGATCCTCCAGCTGAAGGGCATGATGCAGCTGATATTCTTGTCTATTGGGATGTTATTCTGGACCAGGAAGGTCTTGGACGTAGCACTGGGACAAGGGGGGTTTGATTTACAATGGAATTACATTTAAAAAAAATGTAATGCAGGGGAGTCATTTCCCCCAGAAAATTGTCGATTCCCAATTCCTATCAGTAGTGGGAATCAGAATAGATTCCTTCATGAAGAATCGATTATTTTTCAAGAATCGATTCCTGCCACTTTAAAAATGGTACTTTCCATCAAATTTCAGGTTTTGTGAGTATTATTATTTTTTGTTGGTTTTGTGCAATTTTGATAATGGCACATGGTTCAGGTAGAAAATGTATATTTTCTATTCCAAAATTGCTTTAAATAGCTATAAATAGCAAATACATATTATTATACTTGTGTGAACGTGTTTTGTACCGCTTTTGCTATGGAATCAACTCTTGGAATCGATTTCCAAATCCAGGAATCAACTCTTGGAATCGATTTCCAAATCCAGGAATCAACTCTTGGAATCGCTTAAATATTTCTGGATATTAAGAACCCTAAGAATGGGGCACTGAGACGTCTAGCCTTGGTGCCAGTCTGATTCTGTTTCAGACATAGCAGGAATAGAACCCAGGCTAATGCATTCCAGAGAGTTGGGATTCCAATTCCATTTAAATTCAGAAAGTAAACCAAATTCCAATTCAACATTTTCCATATTACCATCACCTCAAATTACCATCACCTCAATGGGAACGAGAAGGCATGTGTATGGCTCAAACACGGAAAACAAAATGGAATATAACGATAAAGTTCGGAATGACACAATTTAATGTGTACAACGTTTCAAAGACCTGCGTCACGATACTGAGAGCTTTGATGTTTTTAAAAAGGACGTATTTCTGTGTTTCTGGAGCCTTTGTTCACGTTTTATCCAAACTGCAAAATAAACCTGAGGAAGTCTATCGCTGGTGGGTTAAGTTTCTCAAAACTAAGTGACACTTGGTAAAAAAGAAAGAAAAGAAAGCTAACTTGTCCTTTAATTTAGGTTATAGACCAGCCATGGTGAGTAAATGAATGTCAATAGCCAATATCCTGCATAGAAGATCTAGAATAAGCGCAATGAACATTTCTAAGTAGCAGAGGCAGGCACTCTCAGAAGATTTGGTTCTGGGTGCCGAGACGAAGACCATACAACTGTACGTGATTAATATATCGTCCAATTAAAAAAATATATTAAAAAGAAAACATGTTACATTTTCACACTGAATAAGACCATACAGAAGACAATGCTCCTCGTCACTGAGGCCACTTACTTGTTGTCCACACTGGAATAGGGAAAGGGAACATCAAGTAGTTTATCGTCCCCAAAGATGTCTAACCACAACTTTTTAATTGGCTCTTCAGAGTTGGTGTCCAGCAGGAGGTCTAGATTACCGTCACGGTCAATGACTGAGACCAGCTGTGCCAAAAGTGGAATGACCACCGTCTGAACTCGTTTCCATAGGGTTTGTCTGTTAATAAAGCACAAAACTAGCTTAGTAAGGCACTGAGTAAAACAGCTACATTGTGTTATTCAAATCTAGATAAAAAAAAAAAAATTCTGTCAATATTTCGACATCTTTCACAAGCATATGGATAGGGTTTGTCTCTCAATTCATTGGTGAAGAGTGCTCACTCACCTAAATGTCCCTCCCTCATGCAAGGCATCAATGTTGGACGCTTCACTAATGACCCAGTTTTTTGTTAAGTTAGTGTTTTTTTCCCGAGTTTCCAGTAAGGAGTGGAGACGTCTCTTAAGAATGCTCAGAAATCCAGCTGTTCCTTAAACGTGAATTAGAAACAGTCGGATTAAATGTGAACGGATAGCATTACTAATTTTTTATTTTTTTTAAACGGAATAACTGTTACTCAGCTCTACTACCTTGTTTTTCTTCGTTGTCGGTCAGGAGAGTCAGCAGGATCTCCACTCTCCTGGTGTTACGGAACCCACCCTCCATCTCGTCTCTGAGCATGCCCACGGCGCTCTGCACACAGCTACGCAGCAACAGTGTGGTGTCCAGGACATCCTTCCAGCCCTGCGGAAGGTAGAGAGAGCCCAAGGAAAATGAAAATGCTAAAAAAAAAAAAAACTAAATATATTTGTGCGTGATCAGTCGATCAAATTGCAGATGAATTTGGATATTACTCACGGTTTGGCCTTCACATTCCATGTCATGTTTATCTGTCCCAGTATATATGTCATCCAAACCTGCCCAAAATGTAAGAACGTTTTTGTAATTGTAAGTCAAACAAACTTTTTTTTAGGGGAAGTGTTTTACAGATTTCAGTTAGTACTTCCTGACATGGGATGAGATCATGAAATTATACTTTGTCTACTTCGCTCTGCATTTCCATCAATCACATCTATTTTATGAAGTCCTTTTTACATCAACAGTTGTAAAGCACAAAGTGCTTATCCAGATACCCAGCCTAAAACCCTAAAGAGCAAGCAATGCAGATGCAGAAGCACAGTGGCTAGGAAAAACTCCCTAGAAGGCAGGAACCTAAGAGAGAAACCTAGAGAGGAACCAGGCTCCGAGGGGGTGGGGGCAGTCCTCGTCCGGCTGTGCTGGGTGGAGATTTAAGAGTACATGTGGCCTTGGGCCTCCTGAGTGGAGCAGTGGTCTAAAGGACTGCATCGCAGTGCTAGCTAGAGATCCTGGTTCGAGTCCAGGCTCTGTCGCAGCCGGCCAAGACTGGGAGACCCATGGGGCGGCGCACAATTGGCCCAGTGTCGTCACGGGTTAGGGGAGGGTTTGGCCAGCAGGTATGTTCTTATCCCATCGTGCACTAGCGACTCCTGTGGCAGGCCGGGCGGAATGTACACTGACACGGTCGCCAGGTGTACGGTGTTTCCTCCGACACATTGGTGCAGATGGCTTCCGGGTTAAGCGGGCATTGTGTCAAGAAGCAGTGCGGCCTGGCTGGGTTGTGTTTCGGAAGGACGCACGGCTCTCGACCT
The DNA here is from genome assembly GCF_002910315.2 of Salvelinus sp. IW2-2015. Taxonomy (NCBI): domain Eukaryota; kingdom Metazoa; phylum Chordata; class Actinopteri; order Salmoniformes; family Salmonidae; genus Salvelinus; species Salvelinus sp. IW2-2015. Next base: position 126,739 of record NW_019942700.1, read on the forward strand.
TCGCCTCTCCCGAGTCCGTACGGGAGTTGCAGCGATGGGACAAGACTGTAAACTACCAATTGGATTCCACGAAATTGGGGAGAAAATACATTTAAAAAGAGTACGTGTGGCCATTAAGGCCTTATCGTTATTCAACACATTCAAGACGATCAGCGATGACCAGCATAATATGGTTATTATCTGAGCCTGGTATAGAGGGTGCAACAGGTCATCACCTTAGGAGTCAATGAGTACGTTTACATGCACACCAATCATTTGATATTAAACTGCTATTGGCAGTAGGTAGATTACGCAACAGTCATGTGAACAACCTTAACTCTGCTTATCTTAAAATCGGTGAAAGGTCAAAATCGAAGTAAACATACGCTGATTAAAAGCCCTGGTTTTCTGAGCAATCTTTAGAACTATTAGGACATATTAACACCTTAAATCTGCATTCCAGCGGTGCATTTGATCTGCGCATGTGCTAGCACCAGCCGAGAGCCTCCCTCTATAGCGCGAGTGGTGTGTTCTCGGAAACAACAAAATGTATGTCTTAGAAGTAGTTTTCATATATAAACTTCATGTCCGAACTCAGAATAAAATATGCTTCCCAAAGAATAACAGTCGCTGAGGTAGAACGTTTATTTTGATTGCCGATTTTCTGCATTTATCAGTGTCATCAGGTAGCCTGATTTCAGATGTATCCATCTAAACAGGATAGACAAACTATTATATTAATCTGACTATCCACAATAATCTCATACACTCAGTGTCAGAAGGATTTTCATAGCAGGTCATTTACATAATCACACACAGCTTCTTTTTTTATTTTTTATTTTTTACCTTGAGGCTGATCCTGCTTTTCCTCAAACAGTTGACAGATGGCAAGGTTCCGCAAGACTCTGATATCTGACACAATATCTTTGGATCTTCTGAGGTCATCAATGTGAACGGACCTCCAGGGGCCTATTGGTAGAAAATGACCAATAGACTTTTATTGACACTTTCTGATTCCATGTTATAAATTGCATTTTTTTTTATCACAACAGGCTTTAAAACGGTATTGATAAGATCATCTCACCTCCATGAAATCCAACAAAGGAAGTGCCGCTGTCCAATCTTAACAATTTGGTAATGAAGTAGACAAACACCTTGCCTTCAATCTCCTCATGTTTTGATTTGTTGATTTCATTAATGGCAGAGTACCTGAAAACAACAAAACATTTTCTCAGACAGTATTTCATTTAGTTTACAGATATTTATGAAATTAGATCGACCCTAGTTTTCATTTATTTACAGATATTTATGAAATTAGATCGACCCTAGTTTTCATTTATTTMCAGATATTTATGAAATTAGATCGACCCTAGTTTTCATTTATTTGCAGATATTTATGAAATTAGATCGACCCTAGTTTTCATTTATTTGCAGATATTTATGAAACTATATTGACTTTACTTTGCAGATGCTATGACACTTGCATTGTGGGATGCTTCATCCAAATCTGACTGAATAATGAGGAGTTTGTTGCTAGATGCATCTCCAGGTGTCAGAAATTCCCTAGGGGGGAAAAAAACTATGTTAACTGGAGAAAAAAAACAACACTAAATATAGGATTTACAGACCTAAAACATTGAAAATAAGTCAACCTGATCTTCTTGCGGAAAGAGAGCTCTGTGTCAAATTGCTGTAGTGACAGGAGCTCTACATTGTGCACCACCTCCTTCAGAGGTCCAATATCCGATTCTGTCAACAGTCTGGAAAATGTCGTCACCTGGGGAAGTTAAGATATAAAATTAAGGGGTGGAGAAATAAGAAGTAAAATGTACTGTTCGAATTCAACTACGACTAAATTACCTCTATGAAGCAGGAAGGGCTCTGCTCAACCTGTTGTGTGTGACAGACAAAGTCAGCCAAAGAGCTGTGCTTTCTCTCTTCATAGTAGAACCTGGTCAGATGGTCGATCTCCACTTTAGAGAGTCCTGTGCAGTCCAGCCGAGCCACAGAGTCTGGAGTGGCACAGTTCACCAGGATGAGTTTGGCCTCATCTAGTACTCTTCTTTGTTGGTCTGGGATGTCCATGTCTCCCCTCTGTTTCTCTGTCACTTGACGAACCACCGAGGCACACGTGTCCGCATGGAAGCCAATGAAAACATCAGGAGGTTGGTACTTGTAGGTCTGTGGTGCAGGTGAGCTTTGTTGAAGATCTACAAACTGCCCAACCCATCTCTCCAAGTCCGCAACAATTTCCCTTTGTTCTTTACTGAGGACAGTATGGATATCCAGGTAATGTTTCTCAAGCCTGTTGATGAGAGGGATTGGAAACTGGTTGTAGACCACTTCTTTATCCTCAATGACAATGAGCCTGAAGTCTTTGTGAACTCTGCATTTGACACGATGTGTTCCCAGTCCCAGGTCAACGTACTTTTGTCCCCCTAAGCAGACGTAGTATTGGTTGAGAGCATCGTAGAGACTTTCGTAGAGGTTCTGCAAGTTCAAGAGCACGACGGTTCGACCGGTTTCCATGCAGATCTTGACTCGGTTGATGTTGCGGCAGATCTGGGTGTACTCTTGGTCCTTGGGGAAGCTGGACCCAAAGATAATCTCAGGCTGGCAGCTCTCTGAGAAAAAGGTCTGCTGGAGGATCTGTAAAGCGGCGTAGTTTTTGGTCAGTAGCAGCAAATAGCGGCAGTCTTCCTCCTGAGCTGAGAGGTTTTGTCTCACAAGCTCAATGGCACTGATCCTCTCCAGATTTGGATTGATCTTAAGTGTTTCGGTGAAGACTGTGACCGCGTCCACATCATCTCTTCCACTGAAGTTCCTCAGTACCGCCTCCACAATCTTCTCTGCACTAGGGATCTGCTCTGAGGCCTTGGTAATTGCGAAAAGCATCTTGATTAAGCTGTAGTAGTCACGCAAACCAAAGAAACCTTTCCCCTGTTTACGGCAGATGTTTAGGTAGGCCCTGGCAAAGGGTTGGAAGAAATCCCTGACCTTCTCCAAAATCATTGTGTCAGACGAGCATATGCCTTTCGCACTCTCAATCAGCTCCTTCTCGTCAGGGTCACCGCGTGAAACAAAGATCCCTCTGTTCATCTTCGCGGGGTCCAAAGCCCAGTTGGAAATGGCAATGAATCCAACCTTCTTGTGTGGTAATGGCTCATCATCAATGCATCCCTCTTCTAGCAGAGGATGGAGGGTTTTCAGGGGCATTTTGGGGGAGTCCTCAGCCAATCCAATTTCATCCAGCACCACCACAGATATGTACTCCTTCAGGTTCTTTCCCTCCTGGAAACGAGCACATTGCTTGAACGTGTTGATGATGCCCGCTGGTGTGGAGTGAGGGCTGCACTGGAAGGACACCAGGTGAATCTGCTTCAGCCTTTTGTAGAGGTCAGAGTGTGCAGCTTGACCCTGCATGGCGTCTGCCACCAAGGTTTTAGACAGCGATTTAGAACTCCCAGGTTTCCCCACCAAGAAGAGAGGGATTCTTAGCTCAATGCAGATGACAATCATGAAGACGTTCTCTTTCAGAGCATTGTTTCGTGCAATTGTTTCCCCCAGCGGCACTCCACTCAGGAAAAGATCCTGCATGAGTGAGATTTCCTGCATCACCTTCAATGGGGTGTATATTCCAGTGAGATACTTGCAGATATTTTGTCTGTACTCGTCTTTGTTTTCCAAGCAGGCGTGGTAACACACGCCCACTGCCATCACCAGAGACCACAAGACCGGATCTCTTCGGATTTGTTCACGCCTCTCCGCATTTTGATTTCTCTCAAACTCCCACAGATCAGCAAGTAGCATCTTATGGTTTTTGTAAAACCAGACAAAAGCTTGCATGCAACGCTCCACATCCCTGAGACTTACAAAGCTACATTCATCTTTCCTTTTCCGCATGTACCTCTGTGAAGCCGACAGGACATTCGTGATCCAACTTGCGTATGTCACATTGATCATGTTGGTCTGAACCACCCTCTTGACAATTTTCTTGATGTACATATTTTCAGTGTGATCATTGAGCTGTCCGAAGTCCCACACCAGAGGGATCATGCTCGGGGGCAAGGCCTGGACTCGGTACACCAACTGGCGGAGAGGGATGGACCCCAGCTTTTCATCTGTCTCTTCAGCTCGGACTCTGTATCCTAGGCCAGCTGACTCCAATCTGTGAATCATCTCATCTGTGTGTTTTCTGTAAGGGTTGCATGCAGCAATGATTTGCAAGCCACATTGGGATTGCAAAGGTTCTCCTTCTACAGTATGATCACATATGACCTCCTTAATACTGCTGAGGGCGTCTGTTGTGTTGGCTTCATCAAAGAAGAGAACAGAATCAAAGCCGTAGCTTTGTTTGTTGTGATGAGCAATGGCTTCCGCCTCTCTGACATTGGTGTAGATCATGTCTGAGCTAGTTCCTCCGTGCACTTTGACTAGCTTCATATTCTGAGTGGTCACGGCTCTCTTCTGTAGTTCACAGAGGAAGTTGATGAGCCTCGTTTTCCCACACCCCGTCTCCCCCATGATCACAACAGGGATGCTGCACCTGAACCGCATGAGAATTGCCAGCATCTTCAATATATTGTCAGTTGTAAGCTCATACGTTTCATCAGGATCAAGATGCTGTTGGATTCCCATAACATTGCAAATGCATTCGATTTTATCCTGTCTCGACAGTTCATCGAAATCAATGTTGAAAGGGACTCTCTGTAGCGTCAGGCCGTCAAACAGTTTTTTGGTCATGATGTTTCTTTTGATCACACTCCCTGTGGATGGATCAATGGCGTCTACCCAGTTTTCTTTATTGGGCCGAAGGTGAAAGCCGATGAAGGTCATTGACATGTGGTCATCATTGAAGAAGATGTAAGGATGTGGTTCTGACTCCCATCTCTTTCTGATCCGGAAGGGTGCCAAGTCTTCCTCTCGTATTCCGGTTATCTGCTGCTTCCCAGGGCTCTGGTCAGAGATGCTGAGGGACGGTGTGGCAAAGTCCTTGGCCATCAGAATCATGAAGTCCACCACAAAGTTCTTGAATCCCTGAAGAGTGTCCCCGGTGATAGAGGCATCGCAGAAGACGGACGTCTCACAGTCTCGCAGCTGAAGGTTAAGGAACCATGTGAAATTCCTCAACTCCGCCCACGAGGGGTCCTTAATTCCACAGTACAGAAGGAGCAACTGGAGACATTTGACATGGCTCCCTTCAACTCCACTGTACATAAAACTGTCCAAGTTGATGTGATTATGAGATCGTGTCAGATATTGGTATGGTCGTTGGTAAGCGTCACTCTTGAACTCCTGGTCATCCATAAGTGGGTCTTCAGGCTTCGTAATGGAGGGATCCTGTTGCATCCTCATTTCCAGCTCTAGAATCTCATTGGGTGGGCGGCAGAAGACGTTTGGGAACACAGCCGGGAAGGTAAAGTTGACAGGTGCTTTCTGTGAAGAGAAGAGGAGAGAAGTGTGATGAAGAAAATCAAGAAATACATGTACATTGATTACAGTCTCTGATAACAAATGAACATTGGATAGTCTTTAAAAAAAAGCATACCAGTGTTGGTTCATTTCTGTGCTGGTTTACGGTAGACTGTAGAATCTCAATCACATACAACTGCTTGTTGCTGCATTTCCACATCCTTCCCTCAGAATCCATCAAATAGCCCAGGACCAGCAGTTTAAACAGACATTCATCAAGACCCTTCTGTACCTGTTAAACGTTGCATTAAAAACAATGAGGGTAAAGGAATTTACAAAAAAAGACTAAATGTAATTAAGTTCAAAGTAGATTCAAGCATATCAATCATTTCTGTTGTTATATGCCCGGGTATACAATACGATTTCACTCCGATTATTTTTGTAGACAAACTTTCATGATTGTTGTGAAGTCCTATGATCGTAGTGTCGGGTTGGGATGTTATTGCAATCAGATGAAGGACATTGACGTCCGAAACGATTTTAACTCGAATCGGATATATATGAAGCATCAAGATTTTAAGTGTGAGCGAGAGTCACGCCTATTCCTACCAAATCCTCCAATCATAATCCACAGTTTCGGTAGTTGACTCATGACCTCACACAGAGCGTATTCAGCGCCAGCCATGGCCATTAAGGACCAGTAACCGTGAGAATGACACAAGTCATCAATTGTGTGTTTTGCCTTGCTGCTCAGCACACGGTACAGCAGTTCAGAGGGTCATCAAAACTCCTTACCTATCAGTTGCTCAGCTTTTGTCTGTCCAGGAAGCACGATTTATTGTAGTTCCACATCTTTTACAAGTCACTGTTTGTATTAAAATAAGTGTTTGATGTGAAAACATCATAGCTCAAAACTAAAAGGCTCGCAGGCAATTCGCACAAATGATTGTTGTGGGAAATCGCCAGGAAAACGATTTCCTAAAGCCGACAAGGCAAATTCTCAGGTGCCTGTTGAACCCCTACCGGGGATTCATTTGCTGTGGACTTAGCTTACAGAATTTATTAGGGGTATTCTGTTCATCATTTAAACAGGAATATTGGCGGTTGTTGATTTTAATGGTGCACGTAAACGGCTTTTTCAAAAGAAGATCATAACTAGGAAAAGGGTTATTGTCTGCAATAAACATGATCAATAATGTTAATCAATAATGTTATAATAATCAATTTCAGAGGCACAATTTCCCCCCACATGAGAAAACCTAACTAGCTTTAATAAATACCCCCCAATATAATTACCGTAGATGTGACATCAAAATGGAAGATGGTCAGCTCTTTCTTCCCAGGGTTGTTGAGAAGAGACTGAAGAATGACATTTTCGTCAACCGTTGGCTTGATCAAGCGAATGCATTTCAGCACTGTAGCATTCATGAAGACGTCCTTCAGTTTTTCAAACAGCCTCTTGATATAAAGGGATTTACCTGAAAGGGTCAACAACACGTTATTATTGAGAGGAACCAAACAAGCTGAAGAGTGAGGCATTTTAAATAAAGACAAATGAGTCAAACAAACATCTTCAGGAGCAACATGTAGCAATTTAGTGACCGTTTCAATTCCCTTGTTGTTCAAAAAAACAAAACAGCTTATAACTATCTGACCTAGCTTAGCACTAGTTCCTTACTTTATCATAACCCTAAAACAAACATCTGTAAAGGGATGTGTTTGAAATAATTGTTTTTGTATTACTTATTAGTGTCAAATGATGTTCAGGAAATTAAACTGTAACAAATTTCTGGGGGGGGTAGCCCCAACCGGGACTTAAACCCTGGTCCAACAACTGCCAAGCCAACACCTTAACCGTCCAAACCTCTTGATGAGGTCGCTAGACGTTGGGTTAAAGTCACTTCAATACATGATTTACTTCTGCAGACATTATCTACATATTTGTACTAATTTACAGGCAGGAAATGTCGACAAAATATACTGACCAACTCCTGCTCTTTCGGACGACACAACTCCAACAAACTGTCGGTCTTTGAACACAGCAGCAGCACTGGTCTGATCTGCTGGGACTGTATAGTGTCTGCTCAGGTAACGCTGAATCATGACCAAGGGTTCCTGGGGGACCATGTGTAACCTGTACTGGCTGAAGGCTGAGGGAAGGTAGGTGTGCTCTCGATCCAAACTGCAGATGATCACAAGCCTGTAGTCTTTCCGGCACTGCATTGCGATACTCTTGAAAAATCTCTCCGTTTTGGAGCTCACTTCATAACTCAGCTGATCCCCGTAGAGCATGGTGTAGATCTTCTGTCCTCTGTAGCCTGGGGTGAGGCAGCGTCTGAGGAACAGCTCCACTTGCTCAAAAGGTGTGGTAGAGTTACACAGTAGCACCTCATCATACGTAGGCAATGGCTGACATTCACTGCTCATGTAAACGGAGATGCAAGATGCCAGGATCTCGTCGTGAGGGCAAACAATAAGGTTTGGGCTCCCAATAGCTAGGCCCCTGGGCAGATCCCTTTGAATAGGTTTTTCGTTCCATTTTTTTGGCAAATATTTATATTCCTTTTTGTTGGCCAATATTTCTAAAAATCGTCCGAAGCTTCGGACATCAAGAGTGTCTGGAAGAAAGTTCTTCATGTCTCTCATGTAAGCATTCCAAATCAGATTAACTTTTCCTGAGCCAATTTCTTGTTCGATGAGACTCGGCAGGTTATCGGATAGAGCACTCAACTTCACCATAAAATCTGGACTTCTCTCTCTGCTGCTTGACACTTCAACAAAGGTATGAAATTCAATTTCCTCATTTTGCTCCGATTGTATGGTGAGGATCTCACTTTGCAGTGCATGGAGGGACTGTCTCAGATCAGAGGCTGTGCAGTTGGGTTTGACGAACGACAGCATCATGAGAACTTGGTCTTCAAAATCATTTTGCTGAGTCAGCTTACTGCACAGGTAGACTATCTGCTCTGCATTGTAGTAGTTCAGGTAGTAATGGTGGGATCTCTGTTTGTCCATAAAGTCATTCCAGTACTTCAGACACTTCTCCAGCTTCCTGCACAGCTCCGGAAGCTGATCCACGATGTTGCCCTCCACCGTAATCACACTGACAACACTGCCCAGGTTAAAGTCCATGAGGATGTCAGCCTCCTCACTGAGTGAACTACAGTTGATGTTGGCTTTCCAGTTCCGGAACAGGGGGTTCCCAGCTGTAAACAGGGCAAGGAATGCCACAGCCAATCTCTGGACACTGGCAAAAACCTAAGAAAATGAACACAAAAGTGCTTAATTATAACTGAAAATATCAAATGTTCCTTGTAGTTAAACTAAGGCACAACAACATTACAAATAACCTGCCCAGGGACTGCGGTTGAAAATTAGCCGGCTGGCTAAAACCGGCACTTTTACTGAAACGTTGATTAAAGTGCACTGTCCCTGTAAAAATAAAACAAACTCAAACTCAAGTAGTATCTGAAAACATTTTGAAATACTGAGAGATTTACCTCTGAAAAGTGGTTCACCTCAGACTGGTCCCCTTTGCCAGACATGAGCATCAGTTTGTTCTGCAGCTCCCTCAGGTCCTCCAGTGAGTAGGAACGCATCTCCTGTTCCTCACCATGTTCCTCAGAGATGTGTAACTTCAGGGCAGTCTCAAGACTCAACTTGATTGAGAATAAAGCAACACACAGAGATACATTTTAAAGTTCTTATTGATTTGAAAAACTTGGGTATGTTGACTAAATGTTTTGTGTTCTCTAAACATTCCCAAAACATGTAAGTAGATTGTGGACACATTAATTAGGATGTGGGTCATTACATAAGACCGGTTTCTTTAAAACACAACATCTGTCCAGTTGTTATGATATTTAAACAATGTTAATAAAAAATAAAAAATGCACATAATATTCCTTTAATGTTTCAGAATGAACACAGAATAATGTATCCGTGTTACTTTCACACAACATTCTTAAAATGGACGTTTCTTTACGCTTCAGGGGAAAGTCAGATGTACGCTCATTGGTCCGTTGGGCATTTTATTTGTGCATATCATCTTATCTGTGAAACTTAATTACACAAAAAAACAGTCTACAGGACTAGAACCCCTTGTGGTACTACAACATATAGGGGGTACAACATTTTGCCCGTCTGATAGCAGGTAGTTCCTAATACTTCACATGGTAATGGCATCATGCAATGGCCTCCACGCACGTTCTTTAAGATAGAACCTAAATCACATTGCAGATCTGTATCTTTTTTTGTTGTTGACGAAAATGTTATCCATACAGTATATATTACATGGTAATATTGTCTACCTTCTTTTGGTTCTGTGCACTGATGGTGTAGATGCCCTTTTTGTTGATGGCGGTTGCTAAGGAGATGGAGGACAGCTCCACAGACCCGTGGAAATCCTTCACAGTTTTCAACCACTCCAAGTGTCGTGCTGTGTCATGCTTCAAACAGAGAATGAAGTGTCGGACAATGACTGCTTAATTTAAAACGGATTATTAAAACGGTCGTAAAAAAAAAAAAATGTTATGTTAAATGTTCATCTCACCAGCTTTTTTGGGAGGTTGCAATCATTATCCAATGTTCTCCAGAGCTTCTTCATCACCTCTTTAACGGTCTGAAAACCGGAATCTTGCTTCAGTTCGAAGAGCAGTGAGGAGTATCCGTGAACGGCGTCGTGGAAACAGGCCACACGGTCCACATCAAGATCATTCTCCCCGGCAGAGATGGAGGCCAGGTCAACAAACACTTTCAGCTCATTGATATCTGTAAAAAAATATATATATATATATAATCAATGCAGATTTATTTTACAGATTTTTATGTGTTAAAGCAGCGTTTCCTAAACTCAGTCCTCTGGACCTCAAGCGGTGCACGTTTTTTTGTTTGTTCTTGCACTAAACAGCTGATTCAAAATGATCAAAACTCGATGATTAGTTGATTATTTGAATCAACTGTGTAGTGCTAGGGCAAAAACCCCAAAACGGTCACCCCTTTGGATCCAGTGACCCTAGTTCAAGATGGCCGCACGTTAGGAAACTCTATATTAGAGTAACGAAAATGTTTAACCATTAAGCCCTTTTACCTTTCAGGGCCTCTTTAACCCAGATGACAAAATCTTTTGCGTGGCCAAGTTCCAAGAGGCATAGTCTGCGAGACTCTGTGACGTCCACCAGATCTGTCTTGGCCTGCATTAGGTCGTTGTCAATCCGATCAAGGTGCTCTTCATTCAAATCTGTACTCATCTGAGAACAGAAGAAGAAAAAAACCCCTGAGAAATGTACCTGGATCCATTGTTGTTCAGTTACCACTGGTTTATGTCGTGGTGTACAACTACTAAAAGCAATTAAATAAAAGTGAATGCAGCAAACTGTTAGATTAAAAGTCAAAATGATCACTTTATACACACTTAATCCTAGCTTGATTTGAGTAATGTGCATTTCCCACAGCTTGGCGGGAATATTCTATTAGGATTGGCCGGTGTTGATTATTATCAAATAAACACCCGGCAAAAAAAATTATATTCCACAGCTAAGAAGAAATTCCAACCAAAAAAAGTACCTAAATAATGTACGTACAATATCCATTCACAAAACCCACCTTAATTGTGAAATTGTTAGGTTAGATTACTTGTTGGTTATTACTGCATGGTCGGAACTAGAAGCACAAGCATTTCGCTACACTCGCATTAACATCTGCTAACCATGTGTATGTGACCAATAACATTTGATTTGACTTTATATTCATTGGCATCAATGTTAGCTACAAACGACTTTACTATCTACACAAACCAAATATTTTAAATGCAAGACCAATGTGGACAGAGGAGGCAGATTAATTTAGCTAGCTAGCATTCATTTACTTTTGACAAGCTCTGTCATGTTTTTTGCCACATTTGGTTTGTGGTGCAGGAGCCATATGAATCACCTCGGTCTAGACAGCTACAATGTTGCCAAGAGGTGAAACTGAACGTCAAACATTACCACATGTTCCCTCTGATCTGCTGTTTCAAAAAGTTAATAAAAAAAAACGTAATTGGCATTGTTAAAATAGATTTTTGTAACCTAGATAACTAGTTCGCTAGCTAGCTTCAGTGGATGTTCACAGAATCTTTTTTATTATTTAACCTTTATTTAACTAGGCAAGTTAGTGAAGAACCAAATTCTTATTTACAGTAACCGCCTACCCTGGCCAAACCCAGACGTCGCTGGGCCAATTGTGCGCCACCCTATGGGACTCTCAATCACGGTCAAATTTGATGCAGCCTGGATTTGAACCAGGGACAGCTGCGCCACTCGGGAGTAAGGAGACAATGAATTATTTCAATTGAATACTTTTCTACTGGCAAATGTGTGCGTTAGTATTGTTTTCTGTGGCAACAGCCATGGTGTATGCGTTATATAACTCAGAGCTCTGTTGAGTCCTGCGGAACTAACCCACTACATGCTAGGTCAGCCCCTCCGCTGCGTGTCGGGGAGCGCTTCTCATCAAGGGTTATTTACCCAGGACTCCCCCTGCCCTCGTTGATTATCCCTTATTTCACACTTAGGAGTAAATCTATTTCACTATGGGTTTGGAGTAAAATCATGCAAAAACAAAAAAAAGGGAGTTTTTCACAAAAATGTAGACAATTTAAATTCAGAAATCAGCTCCTTACAATGTCTAGCAGTGTCTGTAGGGCCTTGAAGTCGCCTTGAAGATTTAGGGTCTCCTTGACCTTCATAATAACTTGAGCAGACTTCACAGCCAAGTGAAGGCCATGGTACTGCTCAATCTGCTGGACCCTTTCCTTGATCCAGTGTTTGTTATCTGACTTGTTAAGTCTGCACATAATGTCCAAATCCATTGCCAGCTTTTCATATTTGCCCTTGTAGTCATTGAAGAGGATATCAACCTTTTTAAGCTTGAGACTGCCATTCTTCAGGCCTTCGTAGTTCTTCTTGTATTTAGTGTAGCAAGGTCTAAAAATACCATTGGTTACCTCCTTTGGTGTTACCAAGGAATCAAATTCAGAAGCAAAGTCTTTGGTCTGTTTCTCCCACAACATCTTGAATATGTGGCTGTCTCCAAACATGTGCCAAACATCTGCCATCTCTCGCATGCTCTGATCAAGATCAAAGTACGTAACCACACCATGCATTCCAGAGGAGGGCTGGTCAAACGGGTGAACCTTCATGAACTGGTCCAAGGTCATGTCCTCAATGTTGGTCAGTTGTCTCTCTTCCATGTCCCCAAAATGAACTGCAAATGGCACATAAAAACAGTACAAAATGTTGCTATTACAATCAGATTCTCCCAGTCACACACACACACACACACACAGTCTTGTACAGCTAACCTTGTGGGGACATACAATTCAGTCCCATTCAAAATCCTATTTTCCCTAACCCCTAACCCTAACCCGTACTCTTACCCTAACCCTAACCTTAACCCTAACCCAAAAACCTAAACTTTATCCTAACCCTAAACCTAACCCTACAACTAACCCTAGCTCCTAACCTTAATATTTAACTTAATTCTAACCCTAACACTAATTCTAACCTTAACCCTAAACCCCCTAGAAATAGCATTTGACCTTYTGGGGYCTAACAAAATGTCCCCAGCTGGTAAATTTTTACTTTGTTTACTATTCTTGTAGGGACTTCTGGTCCCCACAAGAATAGTTAAACACGTCCACACACACCTGTGATGTGTTCGTTTAGTTTGCGGCTCATGGTGAGCAAGATGTCCACCAGCTCCTTCTCGTGGCTGACAGCTCTAGCCTCCTCAGACCTCAGGTTGAGGAGCGTCTCCACAGAGGCACGGCTCTTGCACTTCTCATTCAAAGACAGACAATCTGCATTGAGATCCAAACAAGGATATCACAGCCGTTAATGTCATTATAATTTACCCATTTCATCATGAGCAGAAAAACAGAGCCGATCACAAGCCTTAAAAATAAATATTTATTTAACCTTTATTTAACTAGGCAAGTCAGTTAAGAATAAATTATTATTTACAATGACGGCCTACCGGGGAACAGTGGGTTTAACTGCCTTGTTCAGGGGCAGAACGACACATTTTTACCTTGTCGGCTCAGGGATTCGATCCAGCAATCTTTCAGTTACTGGCCCAACGCTCTAACCACTAGGCTACCTGCCGCCCCCAGATAGAACACACAACCTTCCATTACCTATCGCCATCAGCTCTGTGAAAGTATCTGTCTTTCCTAAGATGTCGTTGAGAAGTTTGATCTTGATGCTTCCGTCGATCAGCCGGTTACAAATGACTTTGAAGGATGAGATTGCTTCAGTAATTTTGACCGTGGCCTCTTTAGAGAGTTGCTCGATCAGCTTGTCATCAGCACCTAAAACGACACGCAAAGAACGACACACGGTACATTTTAAGTGTTTGAATGGATGAAGTGTTTTGAGCTAGACGATGCTTAATAGGAAAGTGTAAGTACCATGTAGTTCAAATATATTCTTGGCTGCGGTCCAAGTCATGAGGTGTTGGAAGACCACCTCGTCCTTGTTTCCATGGTTATCACTTGGCCAGGTTTTCTGGATTATGGCCGTGATGAGTTTCCCAAACTTCCTGTTAATCTGAAACCGCTCAAAGAGTTTCCCCTCTGATTTACTCTGTGAGAGAAAAAATCATTCAAAATTACATTAGTTCAAGATTGTTTTCCATTTGTAATGCAGCACGTGCATATGCCTATGCTGAATCATTCAAGTAACTGCCAAAATAAAGGACCCCCCCCCCCCCAACATAGTGTTTAATAGGGTGTTGGGCCACCACCAACCGCCAGAACAGCTTCAAAGCACTTGGCATAGATTCTACAAGTGTCTGGAACTCTATTGGAGGGATGTGACACCATTCTTCCTCGAGAAATTCCATCATTTGGTGTTTTGATGGTGGAAAACGCTGTCTCAGGCCCCACTTCAAAATCTCTCATAAGTGTTAAATTGGGGTTGCGATCTAAAGACTGAGACGGCCATGGCATATGATTTACATCGTTTTCATGCTCAACAAACCATTCATTGACCCCCTCGTGCCCTGTCGATGGGGGCGTTGTCATCCTGGAAGAGACCACTCCCATCAGGATAGAAATGATTCACCATAGGCTGAAAGTGATCACTGTGTATTTATTGGCATTTACCTTGACCTCTAAGGGGTTGAGTGGAGCTAAACCATGCCAGGAAAATGCACTCCACACCACAACAGAGCCGCCAGAAAACCTAATTTACTCAAGTGTTTCCATTATTTTGGCAGTTACCTGTATTTATTACCAGCAAAAAGTATTCCTGTAAGCATTAAGCCCCAACAAACATCTTACACACATTTTCTGTTCATTTAAAAAGTGGATGCGGAAATATGAGGATTTAAAAAAGTTTCCATTTGGACTACTTGAGGAGTACTCATACCTGGCACAACGAGGGGACAGCTTCAAGAGCACATTTCTCAATACTACAAGTCACATTAGGATGACAGTTATCCAGTTCCTCCATCTTGGAGCAGTATATCTCTATTTGATCCAGAGAGGAGATCTGAAAACGTGTTTAAAAAAAATCAAAACATCTCCGCCGGACACAAATAATAATAAGAGAGTTAAAATCAGTGCTCTTTGTAGCAGTTCCACACCTGTTTAAGTTTGCCCTCTAAATCCGTACAGAAAGTTTGTCTCCATTTCTTGGTGAAATCCACATTTACAAAACTGAGAGAGATGATGCTATTCCACATCTGTGAATCATAACCAATAAGGAGAGCATGTGGTTAACAAATTAACGTACAATAATACCTTTTACTTTTTAAATTTAATTAAAAAACTGCTATAAGACAACATACAGCATTAATGAATCTGACATTAACTATTTATTTATATATTTATTTAGCATGTACGATACATTATGAAACTTGTGGTGTATGACCCCTTTAAAATGTCTTATAAGAGAAATCCTGACTAAATAGCAACTGTTTTGAGTCAGTTGAAATGTTACCACAAAGACAGACGTAATCCTTATTATAATACGATATAAAAGGCTCATACATGCATACAATGTTTTGTCATACGCGTGGTGGCTGACAGCCAATCAGCATTCAGGGCTCGAACCACCCAGTTTATAATATATTARTTTTAATGATATTATTACATGCGATGTAACACAGCCATGTAAACATAACATGGACACACCTGCATGCAAGTAAAAGGTTACCGCATTAACAATGTAGCTTAAATGTACATTGTAGCTTAAATGTAGCTTAAAAAATGCGTGGCCCATAATACGTGCAATTAAAAAGTTAAGTAATTCCCTCACCTTGATCTCTGAGGTATCGCGTAACTTGTCTTTGAAGGTCATGCTGATCCAGGATCTGACGATATCGATTGACTCGGACAGCAGCCTCAGATTCTTTGAACGGATAGCGTCTTCTCCCACGTCACATGTCTTAAAAAAAAAGACATTTTCAAAATGACATTTTTTTTTTTTTTAAGTTAGAAAAATAAACCGTTTTTTAAAATCTTAAATCACATATATCTCTGAAAATGATTGCATGACTCGTGCAATCGTCTGAGGGATCACAGATATCAGGTTAGGATTTTACTCTTAGGAAATACAGAACACACAAGGATTAGTTCAAAACAAGTAAATCACATCCATTTGTTTATAAAAAGTGATAAGAAAATGTGATTAAGATTTCGATATTTGATCAATTGTATGGTATCCTTGTATACAAGCCACTAATAAATATGACAACCAGGTTACATGAACAACCCCCATTAAGTCTAATACTAGGAACACACTATGTGATTTTAAAGACACTGGTGCCAATGGTTTAAGTTTAAAGACACTGGTTCCATTACCTCAGAGTCAAGACTGCTGAGGATATATCCTAGTATGTATTTAAGCAATAAGCTCCTGAGGGGGTGTGGTATATGGCCTATATAGCACGGCTAAGGGCTGTTCTTACGCACAACACAGCGCAGAGTGCCTGGACACAGCCCTTAGCCGTGGTATACTGGCCATATATCACAAATCCCCGAGGTACCTTATTGCTGTTATAAACTGGTTACCAATGTAAATTAGAGCAGTACAAATGTTTTGTCATACCCGTGGTATATGGTCTGATATACCACGACTGTCAGCCAATCAGCATTCAGGACTGGAACCACCCAGTTTATAATATATATTTTTAATGACATTATTACATGCGATGTCACACAGCCATGTTAACATAACATGGACACTGCCTGACATTAGGTTCTTCAACAAGTGAATTGTTCAAAATCATTCTAATACCGGACGGTATATTGCCAGCATTGCTTTATATATTGTTGTTGTGAAAGAGAACGGTCAGGTCATCAGGTTGTTTTTGTCACAGAGAATGTGTTCTCCATAACCTTCCTGATTAAATAATGGTAACAGTAATATCCTTTCTACATACCTTGGACTGGGAAAAGTTTGACACTGAGACTAACAAGCTCACGCAGTCTACAGGGACGGCTGTGAATTTGGAGGATCGGCCTCCATTGCATATCTTCTTAAGCAGTTCCACTGTTGTTGCCAAGCACTCACTCCCATAACCATCATTGAAACAACTGCAAAAAAATATATATGTATAGTTTAACTGTCATCAAAGAAACAAAACGGACAATATTGAAACAAACTCATGAGACAAGTCAAATCACCTGTACTTTTGCTCTTTAAGATGCTTTTGAATATGTGAAAGAGTGGCAGTGAAATTCTGTAAGGCATGAAAATAACATTTAAGTTAGTACCATTCTTGGTGCGTTACCTTAGTACAATACAAATGTCTTCAACTCACAGTAGTGATTTTAACTCACCCTGTTGTTGCTGCTGGATACACTCACAGGAGCCTTCACAGTAAAAACAACAAGCATGTCCAGGAGCTCAACTCTGACGATGGAGCTGAATTCTGCCAGATCGTCTACGGTCAGTAGACACATCCAGGAACGGCTCGCTAGTCTGTCCATCTCCACTAAATGTCCATTGGCTTTAATGAGATTCAACATTGTTCTAAAAATGGAGGAGTTTTAAGGGTTATTAGCAACGTCGTCCCACCCCAAAAGAAAAAAAATGTAAGAGGACTAAACTAAGCTAAGTAAAATATTCACTTTTATCTGGTGATATAGTCACCAGGGTTGGGGCTAATTACATTTCAATTCAGTGAATTCACTAGGCCTAAACAGATTCTAATTCAAATTTTCCTCAATGCTTTTATATGAGAATAAAAAAAAAATGAGAATTTCAGTTTACAGCCTGAATTGACCGAATTGAAATGGAACAGACCCCAACCCCGATAGTCACAAATATTTGCCTACGTGAAATGGGAGAGAAATATGGTACCTGCTGTCCTTGCTGGTGTTGGTCACTTTTTGCAGACCTGCCCAAGTATTTTGCAGACCTGCCCAAGTCTTGCAACTTGGTGTAATTGTGACAGGGATTGGTTCAAAGGGTTTTGAGGAACCTTTGAGGAGATGGAGCATGGGAATCACTAGAATCCCCTCCTCCTTCGCAATGTCTATCAGTTTCTCCAACAGATCTGGCAATCTGTTTAGGAGAGAAGTAATGTTAACAACAGATCAGGTAATCTGTTTAGGAGAGAAGTAATGTCTATGTGACACGTAAAGACATTTATGCCTAGACTACATGTTGAAGCCAATTACAACAATGTGGACTAGAAACACGCAAAACCTATTTAGCATGATGCTATTTAAAAATGTGCCTATCAATTCACACTGGACTAGGACGAGAATAATGCTTACCCTCCAGCCAATCAAAGACTGTCAATAATCTACACATTTTGATACAACGGCAAGCAGTATTAAACAGTATTAAGCAATAGGGAACAATAGGGAACGTTGATTGGTCAGTGAGTGGTCAGGCCCTCATCACACCTACAACTTATGATTGGTCAGTGAGTGGTCAAGCCCTCATCACACCTACAACTTATGATTGGTCAGTGAGTGGTCAAGCCCTCATCACACCTACAACTTATGATTGGTCAGTGAGTGGTCAAGCTCTCATCACACCTACAACTTATGATTGGTCAGTGAGTGGTCAGGCCCTCATCACACCTACAACTTATTTATTCATCAAAACCTTGTCATGCCACCGGCAGCTATTCCGCCCATGATTCTCACTGTGAAAATATCTCAAATATATCTGACACTCCTGGACCTGAATCGCTAACCCCAGTATCAAAGGGAAAATTAAAAAAGAAAACACTAACGTTCAAAAGTTTGGGGTCACTTAGAAATGTCCTTGTTTTTGAAAGAAAATTTTTTTTTTTGGTCCATTAAAACATCAAATTGATCAGAAATACAGTGTAGACATTGTTAATGTTGTAAATGACTATTGTAGCTGGAAACGGCAGATTTTTTCATGGAATATCTAGATAGGCGTACAGAGGCCCATTATCACCAACCATCACTCCTGTGTTCCAATGGCACAGAGAAATGAAGGCTATTCCATGCGAGAAATTGCCAAGAAACTGAAGATCTCGTACAACGCTGTGTACTACTCCCTTCACAGAACAGCGCAAACTGGCTCTAACCAGAATAGAAACGAGTGGGAGACCCCGGTGCACAAATGAGCAGGAGGACAAGTACAGTAGAGTGTCTAGTTTGAGAAACAGACGCCTCACAAGTCCTCAACTGGCAGCTTCATTAAATAGTACCCGCAAAACACCAGTCTCAACGTCAACAGTGAAGAGGCGACTCCGGAATGCTGGCCTTCTAGGCAGAGTTGCAAAGAAAAAGCCATATCTCAGACTGGCCAATAAAAAGATTAAGATGGGCAAAAGAACACAGACACTGGACAGAAGAACTCTGCCTAGAAGGCCAGCATCCCAGAAAGTAATCAGACCCCTTGACTTGTTCCACATTTTGTAGCCTTATTCAGAAATGGATTTAATCGTTTTTTCCCCCTCATCAATCTACACACAATAGTGCATTGTGTCCCACCACACTGCAATCTACACACTGCATTGTGTCCCGCCACCCACCACCCGTCAACCCCTCTTTTACACTACTGCTACTCTCTGTTCATCATATATGCATAGTCACTTTAACCATATCTACATGTACATACTACCTCAATCAGCCTGACTAACCAGTGTCTGTATGTAGCCTCGCTACTGTATATAGCCTCACTACTGTTATTTTTCACTGTCTTTTTACTGTTGTTTTTATTTCTTTACTTACCTATTGTTCACCTAATACCTTTTTTGCACTATTGGTTAGAGCCTGTAAGTAAGCATTTCACTGTAAGGTGTGTAGACCTGTTGTATTCGGCGCACGTCACAAATAAACTTTGATTTGGAATACCCCATAATGACAAAGGAAAAAATGGTTTTTAGAAACGTTTGGAAATGTATAAAATAAAACAATTAAATATCACATTTACATCAGTATTCAGACCCTTTGCTATGAGACTCGAAAATTGAGCTCAGGTGCATCCTGTTTCCATTGATCATCCTTGAGATGTTTGAGATGAGATGTTTCTACAACTCGATTGGAGTCGTGTTTCTCAATGAGTTGAAAGCATGTGAATGCATCCAACCGCTATTTACAACTTAACAACTGGTAATTACCACCTTTCCATTTGGTTATGAATGCAGCATTAAACCAACAGCCTTCTGGTCCGTCCGCCTCTATATAACCTGTAGGGAAATGCAACTACCACTGAGTTATTGAATTGTATGTGAAGCCTCCCATCTTTGGTTTCGGCCAATAGCTGAGAAACTGTAATGTTAAAACAATGTACTCACTTTTTGAGAAGTACGACGGGTTGTGTAAAATCTGTCCAATACTGCAGGAACTCGTCTTTAGGCAGGTTGGGCAGGCAGAGAGCAAAGCATAGACCAGCAATTTCTGCTTTGTCTAGTTGGATCTCATAATGTTTACACATATACAGTACAATCACAGCGGCCTTCATTTGGTCCTGAATAGTGGGACTCTTTCCCTCTCCCTTCTTCACCAGCTGAGGAAGCACACTCTCCAGAATGAACTGTTTCAGCAGCTTTTGAACCTTGGAGTAAAACAGAATGTTAGAAGACTGTTTAAGACATTTGTAAACGGCAATGCATTTCTTTCTCATCTATTTAATCACTGTAAAACAGCATATATTTTCCTATTAATAATTTGGCATAACGTCTATGCATTATCGCACATCTATGCATTATCTGAATGCCATTATGTTTATTTAACAATTATTTAAAAATAACTCACATCTTTATTTGTTTCTTGTTTTTTCATATTCTTGTTGGTGCCTGCATACAATGACCGTTTCCTGTAAATCTGTTCAAATTGAATCAGTCGTTTCATGAAACAATTGAGTTGAATGTCATTCCAGCTGTGAAGGAGTTCAAAAATAGTCTGAAGCATTATCTTCCCTGCGATTTCTCTGCCTTGGATTATTCTTTTGGACACATCCTTGGATGGCGAGGCACAGATAATGTCATCATACTGATGCCAAGCCCCTGTGGTGGGGCAGGAGGGGAGGGGTGGAGGAGGGGTGGGGTGGAGGAGTGGTGTAGGAGGGTGTGGTGGAGTGGACACAAAAAAAGATGCCACTTTAGCCGGTTTATGTGATGTTCTTGGCAAAGCAGGAAAGAAACATTTTGACAGCACAAATAATTTGATGTGTTGCTAAAAAAAATAAAAAAATTGAATACTATGCACTTGATTCAAAACAAATTTCAACTTGGTTTACAGTCGAGTTTGACCTAAAWTAGTTGATTTAGATTATTTTTTTTATAAGTTTGAAGCTTATGCGTATGAGTGGGATTTTGTTCTTTACGCACAATCTCTGCTCTACCTGTTCAGCTGCCCAAAGAACAGGCTACTCTGGCGATGTTCAGTGATGAATGGAGAATGGTGCTTGCTTAATAAAGTCAGATCAAAGCTGAATCTACAGTGCACTCGGAAAGTTTTCAGACCCCTTGACTTTWTCCACATTTTGTTATGTTACAACCTTATTTTAAAATTMATTCAATTGTTTGTTTTTCCCTCATCAATCGTCACACAATACCCCATAATGACAAAYCRKKAAAAAAGTGTTCTAAAATGGGATGAGCATCACCCAAAAGCTGTCATCTCATGWGTTCCAATTAAATGCATCCATTGCAATTAAAAACAGTTGTAGAAATTCTACAAAACTCCTACCTTCCTCATCGAGTAGTTTGGTCTTTACAGAAAGACTTCTTCTGGTGGGATGTGTAGAATCACTGTACTCATACTCATACGTTGCCTTTTTGGAACTGTAGACAAGATAATGGTATGGTATGGACACAGCTTGGTCAGTGACCAGGATTCCTTCAACTAACAATCCATGTACTCCCAGTTCCCTGCAGAGATTGTGAGTAAACATGTAAAAACATTAAAAAACTTTAAAATCATATTTGATTAAACTGATGTATTTTCCGATATGTGCCACCCTGATTACCCTAGAAAGGTGTCACGCCCTGACCTTAGAGAGCCTTTATTATGTCTCTATTTGGTTTGGTCAGGGTGTGATTTGGGGTGGGCATTCTATGTTTTATTTTCTATGTTTTTTGTATTTCTATGTTTTGGCCGGGTAGGGTTCTCAATCAGGGACAGCTGTCTATCGTTGTCTCTGATTGAGAACCATACTTAGGTAGCACTTTTTCCCACCTGTCTTTGTGGGAAGTTGACTTTTGTTAGTGGCACTTAGCCCTGTAAGCTTCACGGTTGTTTAGTATTGTTTATTGTTTTGTCGGCGTCATCACCTAATAAAAAGGGAATATGTACGCTCACCACGCTGTACCTTGGTCCTCTTCATTCAACGGCCGTGACAAAAGGGCAGTTCACGGGTCAGGAGTAACGACACTGAACGCCCTGTTGCCCCAGTTTCAACGCAGACCCGAGGCAGCGAGTGTTGGAGAAATATAAGTTCAATATAGCTAGGTTTCCATGAACTTGTCCAGGGATTGTTTTGTCGYCATTTAGAACGTTTGCATAGAAAATAGATTTGCTTCTCACTGGGCAAAAACTGGTTGAATCAACACGACATTTCAACAACAACAACAAAATTCCATGTGATGACATTGAATCAACGTAGAAAACGGATTGGATTTGCTAAAAAGTCATCAATGTTAAGGGAATTTGATCTATTTCACTCAACCTAAATCCAATGAATTKACYTTAGTTGACAACTCAACCGAATGTAAATCAAKGCTAGACGTTGACCTGACGTCTGTGCCCGCCCAGTGGATTGCCACGCTGCGTTTCAATCGAACTGTCGCGTTGATAAAAACAGCTGGACGTAATGAGTCACACCATAAAAATATAAATGTTTTCACCAAAACCTAGAATGTCGAACAAAAATGCGGTTGAAAGTGTTTCCATTATCCAATTAAGCAAATMGAGCCTTAATAAAWAGGTGAGCAGGCTGTSACCTATATMTMTCATGTCTCAGGTAGCCCGCAATAGCCKGCATGGATAGAATTMAATAATATTTGCCATATTCTAACAATACTCATGTGCCAACTTTTAGCCACGTTCGTGCCATGGTGAAACTTTACACTCCTATAGATCTGAAACAATTGGGATGGTGAAACTTTACACTCCTATAGATCTGAAACAATTGGGATGGGTGAATTTTACACTCCTTATAGATCTGAAACAATTGGGATGGTGAAACTTTACACTCCTATAGATCTGAACAATTGGGATGGTGAAACTTTACACTCCTATAAGATCTGAAACAATTGGATGGTGAAACTTTACACTCCTATAGATCTGAAACAATTGGGATGGTGAAACTTTACACTCCTATAGATCTGAAACAATTGGGATGGTGAAACTTTACACTCCTATAGATCTGAACAATTGGGATGGTGAAACTTTACACTCCTATAGATCTGAAACAATTGGGATGGTGAAACTTTACACTCCTATAGATCTGAAAATTGGGATGGTGAAACTATACACTCCTATAGATCTGAAACAAGTGGGATGGTGAAACTTGCACCAGCCAGTTTCACCAAGCAAGGTGAGCAATTCAGGCATCGTTTGTCCTGCAAAGAAACATAATTTTTATAGATAAAAAATATATAGATAAAAAAAAAAAGATTTTGCGAGCAGTAGACCTTTAGAATTTAAATGTGGAGCGGATTGTTCTATAGTTACATGATGACATCACTTGCCCGCTGTACTTCAAATGATTCGCAATCAACATTTATTTGAAAAACACCATAATGTGTTGCTGAAAATTAAGTTAAGACAAAAGAAAACCACCGTCGAACAGATCAAATTGTGTTGATCTTTAGAAGATTTTCCTACATCTGCCGTTTCTATTACACACGTCAAAAATATTTTTGTTGGGGCCGACATTGCGTGTGGAGTAAACCCGGGTCAATGGAAACCTGACTACTTCAATTTAGTTTGTGGCTTTAAACATACAAGGGTTATAACGTGTGAATGATGTGTTACATCATTCTTTATGTACAATGACATTACTTATAGGATTACTTTTTATGGCAACACACAAATGGGACAAACCACTAAATTCCGGGTTGAACATACAGTAGACACACACGTGAAGCAAACCCACTTTGTCACGGTTAGCTCAACTGCATTGGATTCCCAGCTCCCCGTTTCCTSCCCTGCCCATATGAAAAGGCGATCCTCATTCTGGTCAAGATTGAAGTCCTTTGAGAGGATTGCGTGGAAATATATTTTAAGTCTCTCTTTWGCCGTCACCTGTGAATTCCCTGTGGCTGTCCTGAAATGAAAAGAAACAACAATAATCAGATGAGTATTGTCTAAACCAGGGGTCTTACAACCCTGTTCCTGGAGCGCTACCCTCCTGTAACGTTTTGGTCCAACTCCAGTTGTAACTGGGGTACAGGTGCATTAAAGCTGGGACTGAGAGTTTGAAAAACAGCTTCTATCTCAAGGCCAACCAGACTGTTCAATAGTCATCACTAACTCAGAGAGACTGCTGCCAACACTGAGACCCAATCACTGGACACTTTAATGAATAGATCACGAGTCACTTTAAAACAATGCCACTTTAAATAATGCCACTTTTTAATAATGTTTACATATCTTTTATTACTCATATCGTATGTGTATACTGTGTTTTATTGCACCTTGCCTATGCCACTCGGCCATTGCTTATATTTATATGTACATATTTTCATTCACCCCTTTAGATTTGTGTGTATTAGGTAGTTGTTGGGGAATTGTTAGATTACTTGTTAGATATTACAGCACTGTCAGAACTAGAAGCACAAGCATTTCGCTACACTTTAACATCTGCTAACCATGTGTATGTGACCAATAACATTTGATTTGATCTAACTTGGTTCAACCAGCTAATTATTAGAATCAGGTGCGCTAAATTTGGGTTGGAGTGCAAAACCTACAGGATGGTAGAAGATGGTTGGAGAGTCTAAACATATGCAGGTATGCAGGATTTGTATTGGGGAAGGGGATTTAAATAACCATGAGCACTGAATGACATCTGTTTAGCAGAACGTTTTGGAATGGATACCTTTTTGGAGGTGGACAAGGATACTTTTCTTCCATAGTTCCAGAGTCATCACTTTTCGTGTCTCCTTTGCTTTGGTCAGACTGCTCGACGTCCATGGCATCCTCCTGCAGGCCAACACTGGAGGGCATGCTGCCTGTCTGTTGAACAAGTCATACAAAACACCTGTTAACGCTTAACTGTCCCTCAAATGAAAATGACCAAATAGACCTCTCATTATAACTTTTATTGGGTTCATTAGTTTAAATTGCTCAAACAGCAAATCCTTTTAACCCTTTACACTCATTGGAATTGGCCAATATGGATAGGATATATATATAATATATAATGATATGGATAGGGCTAAATTTAAATGTTTCTTACAGAAGAAATATGAAGAGCATATGCTGATGTTTCGTATCCATTCGTAAGTCCTGTATGTATTGTGTAATTATTTCATTATTTATTATAATTCTATTTTAAGCAACATATGTAAACTCAGTAACTAATGATCACAAAAAACTACACTTTTGTGTATCGGCTCCTATGTGAAAATGACATTTTATTTATCCTGCTGGCCTTTTTACCAAGCTATACTCTATTTCACTCAACCTGTAACCTTGGTTTCAAAAATTGCGGTATGTCATCTCACCTTTCCAAGCCTCTTCTCGTTCGCATTTGAAAGATTCTCGTGATGTCTCTCTCTTCTGACAACTCACCTCCAACAGCTTCAGACACTTCTGGCCTCAGTCACCCCACTGCTTCTCCAGATCCTGTTTTTTATGCCAGCGCCTCAAATTAACTAGCTGAAGGAAGAACAATGAAGTAGAGATTGGTCATTATCACCTGCCGTAACCAAAATCTTATAGAGAGACTAGAGTAGAGTTCCAGTATTAATTTGATTTTGAATATATAGAACATACAAATAGTAGGAACTGTGGTTTTGCTGCAACGCAATTAAGTTAAGACAAAAAAAAACCCACCCGTCGAACAGATCAATTTGTGTTGATCTTTAGAAGATTTCTCCTACATCTGCGTTTTATTACACACGTCAAAATATTTTTGGGGGCCGACATGCTGTGTGGAGTAAACGGCCGGGTCAAACCATCGACTACTTCAATTTAGTTTGTGGCTTTAAACATAACAAGGGTTATAACGTGTGAATGATGTGTTACATCATTCTTTATGTAGAATGACATTATTTATAGGATTACTTTTTATGGCAAACACACAAATGGACAAACACCACTAAATTCCGGGTTGAACATACAGTAGACACACACGGAGCAAACCCACTTTGTCACAGTTAGCTCAACTGCATTGGATTCAGTTCCCCGTTTCTGCCCTGCCCATATGAAAGCGATCCTCATTCTGGTCAAGATTGAAGTCCTTTGAGAGGATTGCGTGGAAATATATTTTAAGTCTCTCTTTGCCGTCACCTGTGAATTCCCTGTGGCTGTCCTGAAATGAAAAGAAACAACAATAATCAGATGAGTATTGTCTCAGGGGTCTTACAACCCTGTTCCTGGAGCGCTACCCTCCTGTAACGTTTTGGTCCAACTCCAGTTGTAACTGGGGTACAGGTGCATTAAAGCTGGGACTGAGAGTTTGAAAAAACAGCTTCTATCTCAAGGCAAACCAGACTGTTCTAAGTCATCACTAACTCAGAGAGACTGCTGCCAACACTGAGACCCAATCCTGGACCACTTTAATGAAATAGATCACGAGTCACTTTAAAACAATGCACCTTTAAATAATGCCACTTTAATAATGTTTACATATCTTTTTATTACTCATATCGTATGTGTATTACTGATGTTTTATTGCATTGCTTCCTGCTATCTATATTGTGCCATTTGAAGTTCGGCTCCTTCATATACTCATATTTATATGTACATATTTTCATTCACCCCTTTAGGTTTGTGGTGTATTAGGTAGTTGTTGGGGAATTGTTAGATATTACTGCGATGGTTGGGAACTAGAAGCAAAGCCAATTTCGTAACTTTAACATCTCATTATGTCTTTTAACCATGTGTTATGTGACACAATACATTTGATTTGATCTAACATGGTTCAGCTTATTCACCAAGCGCTAATTATTAGAATCAGGTGTGGTAAATTTGCGTTGGAGTGAGAAAATAAGCACAGGATGGTTGTGGAGAGCTTGGTCATAAACATATGCAGGTATGCAGCGATTTGTATTGGGGAAGGGAATTTAAATAACCATGAGCATTGAATGACATCTTGTTAGCAGAACGTTTTGGATGGTACCTTTTTGGGATGTGGACAAGGATACTTTTTTTCCAATAGGATATGTGCAACGAAGTTATCACATTCCATGCAGTCACACTTTGTCGTGTCCTTTGCTTTGGTCAGACTGCTCGACGTCATGGCATCCTCCTGCAGGCCAACACTGGAGGGCATGCTGCCTGTCTGTTGAACAAGTCATACAAAACACCTGTTAACGCTTAACTGTCCCTCAAATTAAAATGACCAAATAGAAATTTTATTATAACTTTTATTGGGTCCATTAGTTTAAATTGCTCAAACAGCAAATCCTTTTAACCCTTTTACACTCATTGAATTGGCCAATATGGATAGGATATATATATAAATATATATGATATGGATAGGGCTC
>NW_019942700.1:159852-188904 GCF_002910315.2 Salvelinus sp. IW2-2015
GTTAGGCATGGTAGGCAAGTAAAAGATCTCGTCTCCAAATTTAAATGTTTCTTACAGAAGAAATATGAAGAGCATATGCGTAGCATGGTAGCAATTGAAAGTGAACAGTTTGTGGATTATGGGAAAATGATTAGACCAAAGTTAAGGACACAACAACAGTTACCCTGACACAAGACTGAATCTCATTACACTGTTGATTTTATGTGCATTTTACATTTACTGAACGTTTTGCCACATTTGTCGATAACGAAACCTGAAAATACTCTGGATACATTGGGACATGATAAATGTGTGGTAGGTGCAACATAAGACAAGACAAATGACAAGGGTTTGAGTGAGAGGACTAAACTAGTGTTTCCAAGTGGACACACAGCTCTCCAAAGTGGGCACAGTTCCTAAGTCATTTCAATGAGCTTTTATGACTCAAAGAAGACTGTTCAACTATAAGGTGGTTATTTGAGCTCTCCTAGCTGTGCCGTAGAGGAGCTACAGCAAGCACACGTCCAGGTGTTTTGATCACAACTCTGCATCCCCGTCATCACACAATTAGGGGAGGGCTATTTGGAGGCGAATAGAGAGGGCTATAGAGAAGGCTATAGGGAGGGGTATTTTGAAAACACATAAGTGGAAAGTGGGACCCCCTCCAAACAGCTAACTTCCTGCAGTATGCGCCCACACCCTTCTGTTGTTGGGGTACGCCCACACCATTCCAACACAGAAAATATGCTTTTTTAACAGACAAAACATTATTATTTTTTGTAAGGAAAACTATTTCACTCATATTGTAATTAATTATAGGTCATATATACTGTACCAGTCAAAAGCTTGGACACACCTACTCATTCAAGGGTTTTTCTTTATTATTTTTTTTTACTATTTTCAACATTGTAAAATAATAGTGAAGACATCAAAACTATGAAATAACACATATGGAATCATGTAGTAACCAAAAAAGTGTTAAACAAATCAAAATCTATTTAATATTTGAGATTCTTCAAAGTAGCCACCCTTTGCCTTGATGACAGCTTTGCACACTTTTGGCATTCTCTCAACCAGCTTCATGAGGTAGTCACCTGGAATGCATTTCAATTAACAGGTGTGCCTTATTAAAAGTTCATTTGTGGAATTTCTTTCCTTCTTAATGTGTTTGAGCCAATCAGCTGTGTTATGACAAGGTATGAGTGTTGTACAGAAGTTGGCCCTATTTGGTAAAAGACCAAGTCCATATTTTAGCAAGAACAGCTCAAATAAGCAAAGATAAACGACAGTCCATCATTACTTTAAGACATGAAGGTAAGTCAATCCAGAACATTTCAAGTTTCTTCAAGTGGAACTCAGATCTGGGAAATATCCGACGTCCGATTTCAGTGCGTTCAAGACAACTGGGAATTCTGGGAAAAAAATTACTCAGACTAGGAAAATTTGTTTTGAACGTTCATCCCAACTCAGAATTCCAAGTCGGGAACAGGGGCCTCTTTCTAGACCTCTGAAAGAGGAGAGCTCTAGAAAGAGAGTCAGAGCTCTAGGAAAAATGCCCCAACGTGACCATCAATGAGGATGCATTGTGTGACGAGGTTACTGGCCTGCAAGAGTTCCTAAAGGGGGGGATCGCTTGAAGAATGGAAAACATCTGAGACACCGCTTAGTCAGAGATGGAGCACGGTGGTTACCCACTTCAAAGAGAATGACATCCCACACACTAACCTGGCTAGATTAGCGTCTGTTGTCATGTGCTTACCTGGAAGTAATGCACCAGTCGAGAGAGTGTTCTCCCTAATGAATGATCTATGGGACAGCAGCAAGAAATAGGGTCACTGTTCCTACCATCAAGGCCATGCTTATTGTGAAGACAAACTTCAACCTCCCCTGCCAGGAGTTCATGGAGAAGCTGGCCAAAGACAGAGCAATCCTGAATAAAATACATTCTTCTGAGAATATACAGAGGAGGTTGGTATAAGTATTTATGTAGTTACAATCTCATCAGCGTCTTATTTCTTTATTACGTTGTTAACTATTTCACATAGACTATTGTCTGACAGGAGTGGCCAAAAGGGTGTCTAGCGTCCCCAATGGCTCTACACGTGTGGAGAGGATATGATCAGCTGGTCAGCTCTCCAGGCAACATTACATGAGCCTGAAACCACAGATCACCAAACTCGTGTTCTTAAAAATAAAAGAAGAAGAATTTCATTCTAAGTAAGTCACAGCCTAAACGCACAATTTATAAACTATAATGATTCAATACAATGAAATGTTGTTTAAATGCTGAGCGTTTTTATGTCCCTACCAGCCTATTGTGTCACACTAGCAAATTTGTCACAACGCATTTCTTTGTAGGCTATAGCCTTAAGTAATTGAAATAATATAGCTAAATAATTCATTATCGGTTCCATCTTAGGCTCCCTGTTTGGCTCCTGACCTATTTAGAGTGCATTCGGAAAGTATTCAGACCCCTTCCCTTTTCCAAGTTACGTTACAGCCTCATTCTCTAAAAGTATTAAATTAATATTTTTCCTCAATCTACACACAATACGCCATCATGAGAAAGTGATAACAGCTTATTTATTTTTTGCAAATGTATTAAAAATAAAGAACAGAAATTACTTATTTACATAAGTATTCAGACCCTTTGCTATGAGACTCGAAATGAGCTCAGGTGCATCCTGTTTCCATTGATCATCCTTGAGATGTTTCTACAACTTGATTGGAGTCCACCTGTGGTAAATTCAATTGACTGGACATGATTTGGAAAGGCACACACCTGTCTATATAAGGTCCCACAGTTGACAGTGCATGTCAGAGCAAAAACCAAGCCATGAGATCGAAGAGATTGTCCGTGGAGCTCTGAGACAGGATTGTGTTGAGGCAGAGAGCTGGGAAGGGTACCAAAACATTTCTGCAGCATTGAAGCCCCGAACACAGTGCCTCCATCATTCTTAAATGGAAGAAGTTTGGAACCACCAAGACTTCACCTAGAGCTGGCCGCCAAACTGAGAAATCGGTGGAGAAGGGCCTTGGGTCAGGGAGGTGACCAAGTACCCAATGGTCTCTCTGACCGAGCTCCAGAGTTCCTCTGTGGAGATGGGAGAACCTTCCAGAGAGACAACCATCTCTGCAGCACTCCACCAATCAGGCCTTTATGGTAGAGTGGCCAGACGGAAGCCACTCCTCAGTAAAAAGCATGACAGCCTGCTTAGAGTTTGCCAAAAGGCATCTAAAGGACTCTGACCATGAGAAACAAGATTCTCTGGTCTGATGAAACCAAGATTGAACTCTTTGGCCTGAATGCCAAGGTCACGTCTGGGGAAACCTGCACCATCCCTACGGTGAAGGATGGTGGTGGCAGCATCATGCTGTGGGAGTGTTTTTCAGCAGCAGAGACTGGGAGGATGGATGCACAAGTCTCCGAATGTCCTTGAGTGGCCCAGCCAGAGCCCGGACTTGAACCGCTCGAACATCTCTCGAGACCTGAAATAGCTGTGCAGCGACGCTCCCCATCCAACCTGACAGAGCTTGAGAGGATCTACATAGAAAAATGGGAGAAACTCCCCAAATACAGGTGTGCCAAGCTTGCAGCGTCACACCAAGAAGACTCGAGGCTGTAATCGCTGCCAAAGGTGCTTCAACAAAGTACAGAGTAAAGGGTCTGAATACTTATGTATTGTAAAAAAATCTAAAAACCTGTTTTTGCTTTGTGATATGAGTTATGGTGTGTAGATTGATGAGGATTTTTTTATTTATTATTTTAGAATAAGCTGTAACGTAACAAATGTGGAAAAAGCAAAGGGTCTGAATACTTTCCGAATACACTGTATATGCTGTTTAATATGACATGTAGCCTATTTGAAATTATGTTCGCTTCTTACATTCACCTCTCCATTATTTTTCAAATACTTTTCTTCAAATCCATATGGTTTGGTTTCAATAAATATAAACCAATTGGTAGGTCCAGGTAGTAACAAAAATAGATGGGTGTTGGTTAAATTGCGATTTTAATGAATGGAACGAATTTGGAGCTGCAGTTCCCCCCCCTGTGATCCTGTAAGCAGTGAGCGGTTTTTAGCAGAGCAGCAGGAAAGGACATGGAGCGCCCGAGCTCCATGAGCGATGAGCGGGATTTCCAACCGCTCAACTCCGCTCACATGCTCTGCTACGGAGACAGACAGTGATGTGGAGCTCAGTGGTGAGGCTTTGGCAGGCTGCAATGCATGCAGGAGGAAGCAGAGGAGAGAGAGAGAGGAGGAAGCAAGCAGAAAGAGGTTTGTACAGTGGTTCCAAACATGGGGTCAGGGCCCCATATGGGGTCCCTAAAAGAACCTGTACTATACTTATCAAAGAAATTAGGAACTTAAAAAAATATGTTTCAATATGAACACCTCCACAGGACCTATCTTCCCTATAGGCTGACATTAAAATATAACTGTTGTATGTTTCAATATGAACACCTCCACAGGACCTATCTTCCCTATAGGCTGACATTAAAATGCAAACAATACAGCTATAAAAAATGTCCTACATTTTTTGTTTTGCTACTGATGCTACATGTCAGTGTGGATCATTTCTCATATTTCCCCCATTTCAGGTGTATAACATTACAATTGTACAGCTAATAGATCGACTGTGGTTTTTTGTAGATCGGACTGTTTTTTTGTAGATCGGCTGTGTTTTTTTGTAGATCGGCTGTGTTTTTTTGTAGATCGGCTGTGTTTTTTTGTAGATCGGCTGTGTTTTTTTGTAGATCGGCTGTGTTTTTGAGATCGGCTGTGTTTTTTTGTAGATCGGCTGTGTTTTTTGTAGATCGACTGATGAACCTACAGCATCCTTACGGACTGCACTAAAACCCTAGTTACGGCCCTGCAGCCACTGCGATCCAATTTAGGTGCCTATCAGTGCCCAAATCTGCCATTTTCAACCCGCCTACGGGTACCGGTGTAAAGGGTTAAAAATCAAGAAGCTACGATACCTCTGATCCAACCATGGCTGTGCTGGAATTGGAACAAAGAAAAAACAAAATCAGGTGAATATTGTCTTAAGATGAAGTGAGCAGGAATTGTCTTGGTTAAGGTCATTTAAAAATAAGTATGAGTATTGAGTGACTTCTGACTAGAAGAAAATGTTGGGATACCTTTCTGGCGGTGGTCCAGCCGGACTTTCAGAGGCATCACTTGTGTTGTCCCTCTTAAAATCTGGACTAGTTGGTGAAAGGGAGGAATCTTCTTTCCCATGGGCAGACTGCTCAACCTCCATAGGCTCCACGTGTCGGTCACCACTGGCACCTTCGCCCTCTGTCTGTTCAGTAAAGTAAAACATGTAATACACATTAACACTTAACAGCCCCTCAAAATGAAACAAAATGGCCAAATAGATCCCCCAATTCTTATGACAAATTGTATTGGATCCATCAGTTTAAAATTGTTCAAACAGCAAAATCCTCTTTAAAAAAAATTCAAGTAGCTACGATACCTCAGATCCAAGTATTGTGTTGTCCTTTGGTTCCATCTTAAAATCTGGACTAGTTGGTGAAGACTGCTCAATCTCCATAGGCTCCACTTCCGGMGGGTCAACACTGGAACCTATGGTCTCGGTCTGTTCAGTGAAGTAAAWAAAAWWAAAAAAWMTAACACTCAAATACCTCAACAAGAAACCAAAACGGCCATAGATGGCCCTCACTATATAACTGAAAATGACATTTTTACTTGATCAAACAAAATCCTCTTTAAAATCAAAAAAGCTACGATACCTTTTGAGAACCTAAACAGATATCCTTAACAACAGRAGTAGTCTGCGCAGAGTCCTGGTCTTGTAGGTCGGGTTGCCTATTCTGGTCTTCAGCATTCTTGTCCAATGTTGCCATATTTTTCTTGCTTTTAGTTTTTTTAGCATCAGCCTTTTGACCAGCGATCTTTGTTCCTTCCTCTGAAAGGGACTGATGAGAGGAGCTGGAGAACTTGTCCCCTGAGTCTGGTATAACGGCAGTAGTGCCATTTGGAGCTGACTTGAATGTCTGTTTCGTAGGCGATTGAAGAACATTACTCTGCCCAATGTTCTTGTCACCTTGCTCCACTGTCAACTGTGTCTCTGCCATGGCCTCTGTTAAGGTTTGTGGACTTATGTTATCAGACATGTTTAAAGATGATCTGACTGTACAGGCTAATTCATCAGTTAATCAAGCAGCGTAGACACATGATGAAGTTGCTGAGCGGTTTCATCCTGTTTACGAGGGTTCATCAGAACCAAAGATGCAGGCTTCTTTCCCACGTTTCTTCTTTTGGTCCTCTGGCTCTTTTTTTATCTGATAGAGCTAAAGAAAATAAGAGTACACAACATGTAAAGTTATGACTATAACTACTGTTCACTGAAGGAAATAGGTACGACACACTATGGGGGAGTCGCACTCTTGCTAGTTGTCTGAAGAACCTTTCAATCACGCCGGACAAGGACAAAGAAACTGCGCTTCAAAAGGTGATAAAATCAAGGGGTGCAGCCTCATTCCCTCAAGGACACTCCTCTCTCCACCATACTGAACACTGCTAACCTACCCCAAACCGTAAAAAAAAAAAAAGAAATTCTCCCCAATTTCCTGATATCCAATTGGTAGTTAGTCTTGTCCAATTGCTGCAACTCCCATACGGATTCAGGAGAAGCAAAGGCGAGAGCCATGCGTCCTCCAAAACACGATGCTGCCAAGCACTGCTTCTTGACACACTTCTTCGCTTAACCCGGAAGCCAGCCGCACCAATGTGTCGGAGGAAACATCGTACAGGTGGCGACCGAAGTCATCTTGCAGGCGCCCGGCCCAGGAAATTCCAAACCCTCCCCTAACCCGGACAACGCTGGGCCAATTGTGAACCACCTCATGGGTCTCCCAATCACAGCCGGCTGTGACACAGCATGGGATCAAACCCGGGTATGTAGTGACGCCTCAAGCACTGATGCAGTGCCTTAGCCCTCTGCGCCACTCGGGAGGCCCATCCAAACCGGGTTTTAATACAAAAATTCTACTCTACAGTCTTTTACTTTATTACTTAAACCCTTTTATCTTCCCATGGKCTTTTCTTACCTCACACAAATTCCCTGCTCACTTCACTCCTCCCCTAAAAAAAGGCGACCAATCCAAACAAGAGAAAATGGATAGAACAGAGCTCCTCCTACAGAGACCAAGTTCTTCTACTTTGTTTTACCTCGTTCCCTTCCTTCAGGGAACAGTAGTTATATTCATAACTTTAAGTCCCCTTTCAGTCAGTTCAGTTTGTACAACACAGCTATGGGGACATACAATCACCCCCCCCACACAAGCTGAGAACCCAACTCTCCCTGTGTGCTCGAGACAATACGTTCCCGCGCAGTGGGGGTAGCTACGGATCTTCGAAAACCAGGCGAGTGATATCCGCAAGCCATGGTTTCCTGGGTTATTGGGGAGCCACAAGAACTAAAAGACCTTCAGACGCACCCTACCCAGTGCTGAATCAGCCCCAGAGGAGGAACTGAGTAAAGTTTGTTGCATTCACCACAAGCCCACATTGAGAGGGAGAGAACAGAGTCCCTCTCCTTGTCGTTTGAGAGCGAGAACACCATCAGGCATTATATATGGAGTAAGCTCTCCACATCCCCGTATCGATCTACTACGCCCCTCACTGGATGGGTGCGTATGACGTTATCATATCTCCTGATACAGTCCTGCCCATGGGACCACCCTGTGACGAAGCAGAGGGTCTCGCCACAGAGACAGGGCCTGTAGGTAAGAAGGTGAAACCTGAAGCACCCCGTTTAGGTGGTTAGATGCGACGTGTCCAGGTAACTTGGCTAGAACCCAACGCTGGAGTGCACGCATTTGAAAAACACCCAGGGGAAAAAAAACATTACCACGGGGATTATCATTACCCAACAGACCTAGGTACTGGCAAAAAACGCTGTAACCTGGCTGGAAACAGGACAGATGGCTTTTAAATACAGACACCCTCTGTAGAAACAATTTATAATTTAAACTGTGCGTGAAATAATAGTACAGGAGTATTCAACGCTGCTTGTTTCCCTAGGCGCCGCTACAACCAATCAATCGCCTACGGAGACCATAACCCGCCGAACTAGACACCTTAAAGGGACTAGTGTGAGTGCACGTCACGTCCAGAATCGGCGACGATCACCCAGCAAAGAGCCATTTGTAGGGGAGGGGTGGCCCCTTATGGGCGAGTTGCCCTTTTTTAAATGTTTATTTACCTTCACCACTCTTAACACAACGTGTCTGAATATGGAGGTGAACTAATTGTATTACTTTAATACTGAAAAAAAAAAAAAAGACAAGACCAGTTGAACTCCTTGAACACTGTGGAACTAAGTGGTAAAAGAAGGGGCATTATTGCAGTGGATATGCTTCCAACATACATTGTGGTTTCGTGACTGCAGATATGGAGCACGGACCCCCTTGGGTACAGGGGTTCTAGTCAAAGGGGCTCCAGTCAATGGTGATGCACTGTTTTCACAGTAAACTTTAGTGGAGGGCGCAACAGGTGTCTCAAACCCTGTGTCAACACCCCCCGAGCTAGGTTACCCGAGCTAGGTTACCCGAGTTAGCTTACCCGAGCTAGGTTACCCGAGCTACCTTACCCGAGCTACCTTACCCGAGCTAGGTTACCCGAGCTACCTTACCCGAGCTAGGTTACCCGAGCTAGGTGCCAAGGGCCCAAAGTGGTTGCAGACGGACGCAAAGGACCTACGCGGAAGGATGACTTGCAACGCCTCGTCTTACTTTTTCTCAGCTTCGAAACGTAACTGCAGCGACTAGAATGCCGCGCCAAATAACCCACCAGGAGAGATCGGCTCACCCAGGTAGAGCTGCTGGTCCTCCTCCGACATCTCAGAGAGAGTGTTAGCTAGAGATGGCGCTGGGCCACTACTGTAGCGATCATGCTGTTCCTGAGTGCGCGCACGGTGATAGACTTGTAGCATGGTGACCGAGCTCAGCGACTGGGGAACTTGTCCCTCAGCACAGTACAATCTGTCCAYCTGGGCAGCTTGAGAAGTGACACTGCCCAGAAGGGAGAGTGGAGTTAGCATTAGCCCCACTCCCATTTGTCGACGAGGGCAGGTTGCTAGCCAGCTTTTCCTCCACCGGGGGTGCATGCACAAGCTTCCTTCATTCCCTCCACATCCAGGAATAGTCGACCTGAACGAGGCTTGTCACAGCTTGCCTTCAGCTCGTCMTCAATGTCTGGGAAGAGAGGCCAGGCGTGCCTGACTAAGGTAGGCACAGGAGGCAGGAAGATCCCACAGAACCTGGTCGCCCTCTGTTACAGGAGGGGATCAGGCCACATGACCGGRCACTCTGRGACACCGTCCAATGAAGGACGCATRATCCCCCTGGGTGTCCCCTGCAACCTCCATAGCCGGGAGGCTTTTGGCTGCCCTGGWGCCAAATCCTTCTCCTCCACATCAATGTCTGAGAATCCACCGTGTCGTCCTRCGAACGCGGATCCCCCATGCTGCAGAGGGTAGCAGAAACATCAGCTGACTCGACACAAAGATGGGAGGCTACTAACTCCATGTAGTCTGACCATATACAGTTGAAGTCAGAAGTTTACATACACCTTAGCCAAATACATTTAAACTCAGTTTCACAATTCCTGAAATTTAATATCAGTAAAATTTCCCTGTCTTAGGTCAGTTAGGATCACCACTTTATTCTAAGAATGTGAAATGTCAGAATAATAGTGGAGAGAATGATTTATTTCAGCTTTTATTTCTTACTTTACATTTCCAGTGGGTCAGAGGTACACTCAATTAGTATTTGGTAGCATTGCCTTTCAATTGTTTAACTTGGATTAAACGTTTTGAGTAGCCTTCCACAAGCTTCCCACAGTAAGTTGGGTGACTTTTGGCCCATTTCTCCTGACAGAGCTGGTGTAACTGAGTCAGGTTTGTAGGCCTCCTTGCTCGCACACGCTTTTTCAGTTCTGCCCACAAATGTTCTATTGGATTGAGGTCAGAGCTTTGTGATGGCCACTCYATACCTTGACTTTSTTGTCCTTAAGCGATTTTGCCACAACTTTGGAAGTATGCTTTGGGTTGTTGTCCATTTGGAAGACCCATTTGCGACCAAGCTTTAACTTCCTGACTGATATCTTGATGTTGCTTCAATWTATCTACATAATTTTCTTTCCTCATGATGCCATCTATTTTGTGAAGTGRACGAGTCCCTCCTGCAGCAAAGCACCCCCACAACATGATGCTGCCACCCCTGTGCTTCACGGTTGGGATGGTGCTCTTCGGCTTCAAGCCTCCCCCTTTTTCCCCCAAACATAATGATGGTCATTATTTCTCCAAAAGGTACGATCTTTGTCCCCATGTGCAGTTGCAAACCGTAGTCTGGCTTTTCTTATGGTGGTTTTGGAGCAGTGGCTTCTTCTTTGCTGATCGGCCTTTCAGGTTATGTCGATATAGGACTTGTTTTACTGTGGATATAGATACTTTTGTACCCGTTTCCTCCAGCATCTTCACAAGGTCCTTTGCTGTTGTTCTGGGATTGATTTGCACTTTTCGCACCAAGTACGTTCTTCTCTAGGAGACAGAACGCGTCTCCTTTCTGAGCAGGATGGCGGCTACGTGGTCCCATGGTGTTTATACTTTACTATTGTTTGTACAGATGAACGTGGTACCTTCAGGCGTTTGGAAATTGCTCCCAAGGATGAACCAGGCTTGTGGAGGTGTACAATTTCTTTTCTGAGGTCTTGGCTGATTTTTTTTGATTTTCCTATGATGTCAAGCAAAGAGGCACTGAGTTTGAAGGTAGGCCTTGAAATACATCCACAGGTACTCCTCCAATTGGCTCAAATTATGTCAATTAGCCTATCAGAGCTTCTAAAGCCATGACATAATTGTCCAAGCTGTTTATACTGTGGTCAACTTAGTGTATGTAAACTTTTGACCCACTGGAATTGTGATACAGTGAATTATAAGTGAAATAATCTGTCTGTAAACAATTGTTGGAAAAATGACTTGTGTCATAAACAAAGTAGATGTCCTAACCGACTTGCCAAAACTATAGTTTGTTAACAAGAAATGTGTGGAGTGGTTGAAAAGCGAGTTTTAATGACTCCAACCTAAGTGTARGTAAACTTCCTGACTTCAACTGTAGTCCCAACTCTGMCGAGGCTGCACCCCGATTCTATCACCTGTGGGAGGGCGGGGCCTCCCTTGGGGCACAGTCTCATTGACCTCAGACGGTCAGACGTGATTGAAAGGTTATTCAGATGAGTTAGCGAGGGCGCGACTCCCCCCCATAGATGTGTTGTACCAAGTGAACTGACTGAAAGGGAAACAATGGTTATTATAGCAATGTAACTGGTTACGAAATGTGACTGAGAACAAGAATGTGCTTTGTTGTGTGTGTCTTRTGTGTGCATGTTCGAATGTGGGAAGCGTTTGTACTTTCACTCTGCCAAAACAGTACACAGTTACAGCCACACACCCTTCTAGATAACTTGGAACAGTCTAACCAGTTGCTTACCAAGAAACAGTATATCTTCTTGAGTGGTCAGTTACAGTTTCGACTTAAATCTGCTTGAAAATATATGGCAAGATTAGAAAATGGCTGTCTAGCCATGATCCCCAACKGAGCAGGAATAATTMTGAAAAGAATAAYTGMGCAAATAGTGCACAATACAGGTGTGCAAATATCTGAGATTTAGCCAAGAAGACTCACAGCTGTAACCACGGCCAAAGGTTTTTCTAACATGTATTGACTCAGTGGGGTTAATACTTATCTAATTCAAGGTATATTAGTATTTTATTTTTCATTAATCTTTAAAAAAGGTTAATATTTTTCTTCCACTTTGACAGAGTATTTTTGTAGAGATCAATTGACAAAAAAAAAAAAGACAATTGAACTAATTTTAATCCTACGTTGTAACAATAAAATGTTAAGAAATTCAACTGGGGTGTAGATTTTCTATAGGCACTTTATTTGCTGTGAATGATCAACTAGGTGCCTTAATGGTCTASTACTTTCAGTTTCACATTCCAATTMTTCATGTCACATAACGTTGGTGGTATTGACAAAGMTAAGGAAGGAAGAGTAAATATCAAATGGTAAAAATAACACTGACGCATAGGCCTATTGCGGTGCAAAAACATAGCTTTTATTAGCTTCCACTTTTACAAATGTAGCCTATATAGTCGGATTTATCTTTGAGGGGGTAAACTTGATAAATACATTTAACTAGGCAAGTCAGTTAAGAACAAATTCTTATTTACAATGACGGCCTACCGGGGAACAGTGGGTTAACTGCCTTGTTCAGGGGGCAGAATGACACATTTTTACCTTGTCAGCTCGGGGATTCGATCCAGCAACCTTTCTGTTACTGGCCCAACGCTCTAACTACTAAGCTACCTGCCTTSGGAGTTTAGCTCCCACATTGGTATATAGTATCACAACCCGTTAATTTAAGCAATTTAAAAGTCTAGRAACCTTGCCAGCACTAAAATAATGAAGACAAGCTACTCTAACTTGATTGATTGCCTGAAATGGCTTGGTATCTAGTTGGGAGATCGGAACCTATCTAGCTGGCTAGCTGAAACCAACATCAGAAAATTACTAGGTGGCTAGTAACAAAACAAAACAAAAAAGTCGTATTTATTTAATCAAGAAGCAATAAATTGGCTACATAGCTTGATCAAATTCATTAACACACATACCTCCTGCGAGTCCCGCCTGTCACCGGCAGCTAAAATGAAATAAAACGGTGTGTCACTCGACACTCTCTCCTCCACTGACGTAGCACATCTTTGCTCCGTAGCCTAAATGGAAGGAACCACTTACTAAGGAAAATAGTGTGTCCTCCGCCTCTTAGGTCCTGTTGYTAAGAAAATCCTTTAACTTTCGAAATGAGATGAAGCGACTCAGGGCGTTATTGTCAAGTGTTGGAAAATGGTTTTACTTTCGAAATGTGATTAAAACCTCTTAAGGATTCGCCTCTTTTCCCCAATTTTCGCCTAAAATGATATACACAAATCTAACTGCCTGTAGCTCAGGAKCTGAATCAAGGATATGCATATTCTTCTTATTAAATAAAATGTTATTTGTCACATGTACCCGAATACAACATGTGTAGACCTTACAGTGAAATGCTTACTTACAAGTCCTTAACCAACAATGCAGTTAAGAAAATACCTATTAACAAAGCTCGCATCCACCCATCACCCAGTGAGATGCCAAAGGTGCACTAGATTTAGTTGCCTAAGGTTTCGTTTTTCAACCATTCCAAACTAGAGGAGCCAAGTCAGTGCACATTGAGATGATCCAACTCAGAGCATTATGTCTTGTGTTGGAAAAGGGTTTTACTTTCGAAATGAGATGAAGCAAAAGTTGCCTATTTATATTAATGATTTACAGGTGCCTAACAGGTTGTAGGTTTTTAGCCCATGGACTCTGTACAGAGTGGGTGAAAATGCCCTTTGGTGATGAATATTAACTTCCTATTGTTATGAAAGATGATTATTCATGTTCTYAATCAGTCAGTGAGGTCTTTAACATATAATTTAATATTATATCCAAAAAGTTGGATTTCGTAGCCTAATACATCGGACAATAAGCACAGAGCTCTGTTGACAGCAGAGCAGGTTTACATTGTAGTCATTTAGCAGACGCACTTATCCAGKGTGATTTACAGGAGCAATTATGGTTAAATGCCCTGCTCAAGGGCACCGATTTTTTTTTCACTTATTCGGCAAGAGGATTCAAACCAGTGACATTTTGGTTACTAGCCCAACGCTCTTACCTGCTAGGCTGTTTTGAGGATTTTACATTTTGTGGTCAGTTGTCTTCAAAGTTGTTTCCGCGGGTTGCCAAAAAGCTAGATTAGCATGACACGAGCTGAATTAAATGTAAAKGGCTTTGAAAATAAAWGGCTTGGTATATGCTTGTTTTTGTGAGAAATCTTTGAAAAAAATAACAGGAATTTTAAAAGGAATTTCYTWGGTGGTTTGAAGTCAGATACAAATCTGATTCCTGGTCATGTGTCTGAACSGTGAAATCTGACTTATTTGCCCTCAAGTGGTCTTTAGACCGTCATTTGGCATACCTTCGTTGCTGGCTAGCTACTCGGTTGACAGTTTGACAATTACATGTGGTTAGCTAACCAGCGTGTTACTTGTTTACAAACAAATTAGTGAATGTACTAGAAAGCTGAACAGACACCTAGCTAGCTAGTTGACTGACGCGACTAGCCAAAATGGACGCGTTTTGAAAGTTGAATCATCTTATCCTTTGAGGCTTTAAATGTGTTCTTGCACTATGATTTAGCACATTCAAAGCAACTGGGGAAACATCCATGGCAGGCATTGTTGTCACCTTAAGCTTGCTACATAACTTCTGAGTGACCGGAAGCAGCACCACCACCAATCAGTTTACACCACTGTGCATACACCCGTTGTTACTATGACAACTAGCATAACCATGTCAGCAAATGACCGCTGCCTGAACACACACACACACACAAATGTTTGGACAGTCAGAGAGCACAGTTACATGCACAAAATAATGAGATTATTGTGGATAGAACAATTTCTCTAATAATCCTGTTTACATGGACACATCTGAAATCAGGCTACCCTGATGACACTCTGATAAATGCAGAAAATCTCCAATCAAAATAAACATTCTACCGCAGTGACCATGTTATTTTAGTGAATGTGGGGGATGTGTGAGATTCTCTCAGGTGAAGTGTCCTGCTTGGGGATGTGTGAAACTTACTCCTCAGCGTGAAGTGTCCTGCTTGGGGATGTGTGAACTTACTCCTCAGCGTGAAGTGTCCTGCTTGGGGATGTGTGAAACTTATCCTCAGCGTGAAGTGTCCTGCTTGGGGATGTGTGAAACTTACTTCAGCTGAAGTGTCCTGCTTGGGGATGTGTGAAACTTACTCCTCAGCGTGAAGTGTCCTGCTTGGGGATGTGTGAAACTTACTCCTCAGCTGAAGTGTCCTGCTTGGGGATGTGTGAAACTTACTCCTCAGCGTGAAGTGTCCTGTTGGGGATGTGTGAAACTTACTCCTCAGCGTAAAGTGTCCTGCTTGGGGATGTGTGAAACTTACTCCTCAGCGTGAGGTGTCCTGCTTGGGGATGTGTGAAACTTACTCCTCAGCGTGAAGTGTCCTGCTTGGGGATGTGTGAAACTTACTCCTCAGCGTGAAGTGTCCTGCTTGGGGATGTGTGAAACTTACTCCTCAGCTGAAGTGTCCTGCTTGGGGATGTGTGAAACTTACTCCTCAGCGTGAAGTGTCCTGCTTGGGATGTGTGAAACTTATCCTCGCGCGTGAAGTGTCCTGCTTGGGGATGTGTGAAACTTACTCCTCAGCTGAAGTGTCCTGCTTGGGGATGTGTGAAACTTTCCTCAGCGTGAAGTGTCCTGCTTGGGGATGTGTGAAACTTACTCCAGCATGAAGTGTCCTGCTTGGGTCGCGCTCATCAAATCAAATCAAATTGTATTGGTCACATACACATATTTAGCAGATGTTATTGCAGGTGTAGTAACATGTTCCTAGCTCCAACAGTGCAGTAATATCTAACAATTCATACTAAAAGATAAAAGAATGGTATTAAGAAATACATAAATATTAGGACGTGTACTGTCGTGGTGGTGTGAAGGATGGTTTTGTTCTCTTTTTAACAAAAATATATTCCTTATAGAA
Organism: Salvelinus sp. IW2-2015; assembly: GCF_002910315.2. NCBI lineage: Eukaryota > Metazoa > Chordata > Actinopteri > Salmoniformes > Salmonidae > Salvelinus > Salvelinus sp. IW2-2015. The sequence goes on from NW_019942700.1 coordinate 175,533, forward strand.
ATAGGACATGTTAATCACAAAACATAGGGTGASTGCAGAAAAGCTGTTGTTAATCTAGGGTGTCGACTGTGCAAACCAGAAGGTTGAGACAAGATGGAAAAATGCTGAATAACAAGAAAACAGGAACTGAGGAATGTGTAGCCACCGACAACTCAGCTCAAACTTCACAACAAACACTTCCGGATATCTGGATCCTGTGTGCTGTGAGGCTGGGACCAGCCTGGGCACCACCGATAGGCTAGCAAGTTTAAACCACGCTAAGCCTCTACTGTGACAGGCCAACTCTAAAGTTGGAACTACCTCTGTCACAGTATAAAAGAAGATGTCTGTACTAGTCAGTTCTCCGCTTTACCCTGCGTGGTGATACAGTGAACCCGTATATACGAAAATTGCATTTACCATTTATCGCTTGTGTTAAARAAAAATACTTAAAGTATATTCGGTGACTATGAATCACATTTTATCCTGATACCAGATTCGATTGACGCAACCCTTTACAGTGGCACTGACTAAAATACAGTAAAATAGAATACAGTATATACATATGAGATGAGTAAAGCAGTACGTAAACATTATTAAAGTGACTAGTGTTCCATTATTGAAGTGGCCAGTGATTCCATGTCTATAGTGCAGGGTTGAGTTAGCAGGGGGTAGCAGAAACCAAGATTGAACTCTTTGGCCTGAATGCCAAGCGTCACGTCTGGAGGAAACCTGGCACCATCCCTACGGTGCAGCATCATGTTGTGGGGATGTTTTTCAGCGGCAGAGACTGGGAGACTAGTCAGAATCGAGGGAAAGATGCAAAGTACAGAGGGATTCTTGATGAAAATCTGCTRTGGACCTCAGACTGGGGTYAAGATTCACCTTCCAACAGGACAACGACCCTAAGCACACAGCCGGTGGCTTCGGGACAAGTCTCTGAATGTCCTTGAGTGGCCCAGCCAGAGCCTGGACTTGAACCTGATCAAACATATCTGGAGAGACCTGAACATAGCTGTGCAGTGAAGCTCCCCATCCAAKSTGACAGAGCTTGAGAAMATCTGCAGAGAYGAATGMGAGAAACTCCCCAAATACAGGTGTGCCAAGCTTGTAGCGTTATACTCATGTGAAAACGCACCCAACCACACAAACAAACACTCGTATTTAACGCATGTCAATATTTCCAGTTTAATCAATACGCTCTTTTCGAGTGCAAAATGTGCTAAAGACAATTAGTGTAAAAGGTTTTGTCATCATTAAGAAATCGCCGGCTCAGTTTCCAGAATGGTTTTAATTCATGATTGGTGTCAACGTTTAAAGCTGAAAAATACAGCAACGTACATCAATGCCAAGGTTAGAAATAACTTAGCAAAATATTCACAGGGCAATACAAGTGAGTGGTTGTCATTTTTCACAGTCACTACAGACACCAGAAAACTTTGTACACAAAATACATGCAACGTCCCATATTACATATCTACGTTTTTTTACAAAACAGAAAATCTGGCCGATARAAGTATCAAATTAAAAGAAAATCACCAAAAGAAGAAAGCAGACTAAATAAAACGTCAACACATGATAGTAAACCCCAAAAAACTGACTTCAAAAGGTATTATGTACATGACACAAATACATGTATGCTCAATGGTATGTATCTGACATTTGAGGAGAAAAGGCTACAGTAATATTTGTAATGTGAGAATGCTGCAAGTAAGCTATACATGCTAAACTAACTGTTAACCCCAGCCTTAGAGGCTTTACATCAAGTTCAACAGGGGCTAGACTTTGGGTATTGAGCCAGCCAAACAGGATGTCACACACATGTTCCATTTGACTGATGCTTGAGGATGTGTATTGAATCTGCTTCAATATAACGAACCGTCAAATTCTATTGATTTTATTGACAGCTAATTCTGTCTGAAGAAAACAAGTACCCTCTGCACACGCAGAGAAACAGTGATGTGTTTTAGCATTTCAGGTGTTCAGGTGTTTGAAACCAAGTAAGAAATCAAATACAGATGTACATTTCTAATCCTTCATTTGGGGTGCCCCACCCTAATCCTTCATTTGGGGTGCCCCATCTCTCTAATCCTTCATTTGGGGTGCCCCATCTCTCTAATCCTTCATTTGGGGTGCCCCCCCCTCTAATCCTTCATTTGGGGTGCCCCCTCCTAATCCTTCATTTGGGGTGCCCCATCTCCCTAATCCTTCATTTGGGGTGCCCCATCTCTCTAATCCTTCATTTGGGGTGCCCCATCCCTCTAATCCTTCATTTGGGGTGCCCCACCCTAATCCTTCATTTGGGGTGCCCCATCCTAATCCTTCATTTGGGGTGCCCCCTCCCTCTAATCCTTCATTTGCGGTGCCCCATCTCTCTAATCCTTCATTTGGGGTGCCCCATCCCTCTAATCCTTCATTTGGGGTGCCCCATCCCTCTAATCCTTCATTTGGGGTGCCCCCCCTCGCCCTCTAAACCTTAATTTGGGGTGCCCCCCCCTCTCCCTCTAATCCATCTGGGGTGCCGCCCCACCCCTCTAATCATTCATTTGGGGTGCCCCCTCCCATAATTTAGTTCTGGTCCACCGATACAGGTGTGAGAGGAGGAGGACCTAGAGCGAAACATCCCAATCTACTTTGCAAAAGTCTTTATGAAAATGAACATCTGTCTTTTTGAATAATCTTCTAATAATTTCATTTATATACCGGCTTTACAAAACATTTGTATCATTGCCACACAAACGCCAAATCCCTCACTGGCCTATGTTTCAATGTAAAGTAATAGTAAATTACATGTGCAACTTTCAGACATGTACAATATGATAACTTCATGACGACAACAGTATAAAACAAGTATTTTCCATTGAGCTGGCAGAATAAGAACTGTAAGTCCGTGAAAGCAATGCAAGTCAATTGTAACTCAGTTTGTGTAAGCACATAAACGTTCACATTTATGGACATTTCAATATGCACGTGAAACAATTACAAATCTGAAACTTGGACGGTAATTGTAGCAACTACACAGATAGTTCTAAGTCAAACATTAAATTAACTCTCTGGTTTCAAAAGAAAGGGATTTAGATTTCAAGTGGAACTATGGAACACAATAGCATAGAGGCATTACTACTACACCAAACARCTACATGTAACTGCCAAAATAAAGGAAACACTTGAGTAAATGAGGAATACAAAGTATTCTAGTGCTTCCAAACAGGTGTGGTTTTCTGAGTTAATCGTAATAGTAGAATGCACAAGGTACCATATCAAAATTGGGTAGTGCATCATCAGTTCCTCTTGTCATGTCAGTCATTGCCTACCTTAAAGCAGGGTTTCCCCATCATGCTTAGGGTCATGGATATAAAAATGCCCAGTTGCCCATTATTTTTGGCTACCATGGCTAGAAGAAGACTTTGAAAGAGGGTGTCTCCAAGGAGAACAGGGGGTTGAAAGAGGGTGTGTCTCAGTCACCAGATCTCAACCCAATTGAACACTTCTGGGAGATTCTGGAGTGGCGTCTGAGACAGCGTTTTCCACCACCATCAACAAAACACCAAATGGTGGAATTTCCRGTGGAAGAATGGCGTCGCATCCCTCCAATAGAGTTCCAGACACTTGTAGAATCTATGCCAGGGCGTATTGAAGCTGTTCTGGCTCGTGGTGGCACAACCCCCTATTGAGACACTTTATGTTGGTGTTTCCTTTATTTTGGCAGTTACCCGTATCTCTCTTTTGTTCAGAATGCAGTCCTTCATTAAAAAAAACAACAATACATTATATATATTTCAAACAACTCATTGATTGGCTCAGTCATACACACTTTGGTGGGTGCTAATTAATACAGAAAAATAAACATTTTCTTTAAATACAAATTAAAGGTTGATGTCCTAACCACTTTTTACAGAGATGCTTAATTTTTAGTACCAAACGTGTGTTAAACCACAGGTAACCGTTTTGACCCGGGTAAAATCTCACCCTTGTGATTGTCACATCATAGATGATTGGCATTCAGCATACTTATAGAGGATGCATTTGGGACTATGGCTTCAATAAAATCAGTTCATTCATGAAATACTTTGAGTTCTTATTTTCCAGCCATACATGATATGATATCATGTCTTAATGTGTTTCAAATGTCCAAACAAACATAAGTCCACACACAGATAATGTTTTAAATTGTAACTTTGTTGTGCTTCTGAAGCAACACATTTGGCTTGTATTTATGGCATCGACATCCCTTTTTTAATTCCCCAAAATTACAGGAAACCGGGTTTGTTGGTGTAAGCCCTAGGGTAAGGTCCTCACTGCTCATTGTTTTATTTATATTTATTATTTAACCTTTATATTTAACTAGGCAAGTCAGTTAAGAACAAATTCTTATTTACAATAACGGCCTACCCCAACCCTAACCCGGACGACGCTGGGCCAATTGTGCGCCACCCTATGGGACTCCCAATCACGGCCGGATGTGATACAGCCTGGATTTGAACCAGGGYCTGTAGTGACACCTCTTGCACTGAGATGCAGTGCTTTAGACTGCTGCGCCACTCAGGAGCCCTGTCGTGCACTCTTACCACATTCCTTACTGTGGGTCGTTTAAAGGGATAGTTCACCCAAATTACAAAATGGTATATTGGCTTCCTTACACTGTAAGCAGTCTATGGACAGCAATCAATGCTGTGGTTTAGTTTCCTTGGAACGGTTTCCACATGCTAACGATTTAGCAGTTGTGGCACAAATCCCATTCAAGTCATTGGACCGATAATAGCATTTTCTGTGCATCATGTTCAAATCATCAATAAGTTACTTTTTTTTMAGCTTCGCAAACAATTTTAGATACTTTTGGATAATTTGGAAATMATGTGCTAAAAATGCTAATATCGGTCCAATGACTTGAATGGGATTTGTGCCACAACTGCTAAATCGTTAGCATGTGGAAACCGTTCCAAGGAAACTAAACCACAGCATGGATTGCTGTCATAACTTGTTCACAGGGTGTAATTTTGTAATATGGGTGAACTGTCCCCCTTGAAATCATACCGTGCTATCATTTCCCATTGACAACTAAAGAGAAAATAAATACAAAAATATATATATATTTTTAAAATATTTACAATTAACTCACTGATGGTGCTGAAACCCACTGACTTGTCTGAAATCTCAACCAGATTAATATCACAAGAGAACTGAAGCCCTTGGCTGATCTAGTGTCTTCTTGACCCTTCTCTAAGCTGGCCTTTATCTGGTAGTGAAGTTTCAAGCTGGTTCGTATACAAGAGGAACAAAAATCAGTGATGTCTTTTCTATATGATGACGAATGTCATTGCAAGTGACCAAATACATTTCCCCTCGATGGACAATAAAGTTGTGAATCAAACTTAAAATGTTATGACAAAAGTGCAACATAAAWWWWWTMTTCTGTGTGTTTGTTTCATTTCTGACTGGTAGAAAAGTCTATCACCATTTGTCATCTCATCCGAACCAATAAAGACTTTTCTTTCTCAACCTACTTGGAGTTTAAAAAAATTGGTCTTTAAATCGGCAGACATTGTTTGTATGGCTATAATAAATAGTATGGTCTGACAGAGCAGGGGGGGGGGGGTTCAGGTTTGGCTGAGACTTTGTATGTTAAATAACTAGTTATTTAGAAAGCCAAGTCCTTTCTCCCTTATTTGAAAACTCAAAGAGTCATGACTTCTGCTGTATAGTCCACTGCATGACGCAAGGACCAGGGTCGACGATGAGTATCAGTCCGGCTGCATGATGCAAGGACCAGGGTGGACGATGAGCATCAATCTAGCGTGTGTTTTGCAAGGACCAGGGTCGACGATGAGCATCAGTCTAGCGTGTGTTTTGCAAGGTGTCCAGTCAACAGTGGTCTGAAACATTGTCTGAAATAGTTAAGGGGGCAATGGCAGTGCTGATCTCCAAGGGCCCAAGTCACTGGTCCCCGAGCCTACTTCTCACAGTCTCTTAACACTGTCAGTCTTCTTTGTGCATTTACAGGTATTTTTTTTTAATCCTTTCTTCTAAGCAAAACCCAACATGGGCCAAAGAAATATGAGCTTGCTCACACGTTTATAGCAGCAGAACAAACGACGACAAGCGAGAAAGCTTTGACACGAAACAAGGGCTTAAATATGTGTTTTTCCTTTCTCTGGAAAGAGAGACATCGCATGTAGTCCTTGGCTAAAACGCTGCTGTGTGTGTGTGTCCAGTGGTAAAGAGCATCTGCTCCAGTCTGTAGAATCGGACACAGGACACACTTCCTCACCCCTCACTTCTTAGGATTCCAATCAATTCCTCCGTTCCACCATTTTATCAGAGTTTGTTAGACTCRCATAGAAATGGGCTTGGCACTAACTCCCCACTGGGCAAGCTGACTGGTTGTCCACTACTCAAATGACATTAGGTTGGTTGGTATCTGGTAAGGGACAAGCAGAATACATGAAGTACATTAATGAAGAAAGAAGGAATTAGGTGATTGACAGCTGTGGTCGGAATGAAATGGCACATTTTGCCCAAGAGATTGAAAGAAAAATAACTTCAGTCATTTAATTTTTGGTGTCATTCTCAATCATAAAAAAAAAAATGCATGTACTACCATTGAATTGACGTTGTGTCTGTGTATATATTTAAAAAATAAATAAATAATTGAAATCAATTCAATCGATTATAAAGACAACATTACCTGAGGTCTACAGCTCCTGCAAGCCTCCTCCAGGTTTTTGTGCCAGATGATCGCAGAGAATCTGGATCCCGTCTGGAACTTGTAAACATTACCTGTGAAGCAACAAGACAAGAGGGCTTGGGAGTTTGACCTAAAACAACCTAACCATTTGCTTGAGCTAACTAAGGTCAGACCGAATAACACCCCTCCCTCCTCCTTGGTTCTTTGGGAATCCAGCAGTTACCAGGTTTCCATCCAACATTTTTATGCGAGTAAAGTACATGTCAGATGAAACATGTRATGATAGGCCTGATGAACACGGAACATTTGTCGACAAAATTAAAATACGCTCGACAAGGTGGGATCTTTTTTGTGTCTGTAAAATTAATTAGGCGAGAAATCTCAGTGGAAACGCTTTTAATGACGCAAAATACTGATATAATACCATTAACTTATTGAAATAAATTTGAAGTCGACGCAATGAATGTGTGGTCCTCCCACTGGGAAGTAATACAGTTTATTAGGCTACAGATTAAATACATGATGACTTCACAGGGTGGTGAAAGTGCACCGTGATGCGCTTGATGCACCTTTCAATACATATCGAGGGTCTTATTCTGGTGAAGGATCATCGATGCAGGACCGAATTTGTGAAACCCTGCCCTTAGGAGAGCTATTTAAAAACTTGTCAGAAATGTCCCAGATCAACTAGCCAAATATCAGCTAACGTTTGTTTTTTTTTGCTAGGTTTTTTAGTCCCATAGATTTTGTAAAGAATTGCAAGAAATTTGCTTTAAAACTGCAACTATTTTCTCTCCACCAAAAGAGGGGTGTGAACAGTTTGTGTCATGTGCCTATAGAAGAAGACGTGGTGGGCGCAGGGGGGCACGGGGTGTTCCCCAATGCAAAGAAGGGGGGGGGGGGGGGGGCTGGAGTGAAAATGTTTTGGGAGCCCTGATGCAGGCTATATCGCACTGGTATCTGCAAGCTGTTAGCTAGACAGCACGTACCATCCAAGGTGGTCACATTCGCAATATAACAAAACACTTTTGTTGTTGTGAGAAAACCATCAGTAGAGTTGAAAATGCAATCCCGGGGTGGCCAGTGGTCTAGAGCTGCGCACCCAGAGTCTCTGGGTTCGCGCCCAGGCTCTGTCGCAGCCGGCCGCGACCGGGAGGTCCGTGGGGCGACGCACAACATTGGCTTAGCGTCGTCCGGGTTAGGGAGGGTTTGGCCGGTAGGGAAATCTTGCATCGCGCTCCAGGACTCCTGTGGCGGGCCGGGGCCCAGTGCGCTAACAAGGGGGCAGGTGCACGGTGTTTCTCCGACACATTGGTGCGGCTGGCTTCCGGGTTGGAGGCGCGCTGTTTAAAGAAGCAGTGCGGCTTGGTTGGGTTGTGCTTCGGAGGACGCAATGCTTTCGACCTTCGTCCTCCGAGCCCGTACGGGAGTTGTAAGCGATGAGACAAGATAGTAATTACTAGCGATTGGATACCACGGAAAATTGGGGAGTAAAGGGGATAAAACATTTAAAAAAAAATGCATTTAAACTTTATATGTTTACCCGCATAAGGTATTTTCATGTGCACTACGTAATTTATCTGCAACAAGTCAATTTGATGGAAACATCTCTGGTGGAAAATGCACATTTTATTTAATGTGTATTTTTTAAAATATTCACATGAAAATCTGTCGCCAATTGGATTGGAAACCTAGCTACTGGTGCAAAAAAAACTCAACTGAAGAGAGAAAGTTGTCCCGAGTGACAAAAATCATGTTTGGTTTTGGTGAGCAAATAAAAGTCCTTCAACATTAGGAACTATCTCTTTACCCTCGCCATACCGACAAAAAACCAATGGACAACTACTGTACAATTCGTCCCAGACAAGTCTGGATTCGAGACTCGTTTTTAAAACAAAGTGTTTAACCGTTCAACCTCCCGTTCATTTGCAGTGACAAGTGTGCTTCACTTTCCTCCTCTGACCACAGGTGTCCTTTCGCTAATGTGCTAGAAAACCAAACCTATATGGCCTCAGACATTTATCCAGCAATATTGTCCTGGGATCAAAACAATAATATTAATATACAGTCACTCCAGATTGATGGATCCTTGTAAAGAGAAGTAATAAATAAATCATAGCAAAATACTGAGCTAACTGCCAATTTTTTGGGGGGAAAATACAATTTTTATACTAAATACAAATTTCTCCTGTACAACATTCCAAAAAAATTGTCTCCAAGGCTCACCTTTATCCGGGTCGTTGAGGTGGAAGATGTTCGGTCTAGCCGGGTCGTCAGGCAGGACCACCATCCAGCCCGTTACACACACCTTCTTACAGGCTGAAGATTTGTACTGCAGGGAAGATGTGACCACACTGGATCAGATGAACGGCATCGCAAGTGTGTAATGAAAACAACACAGCCTTCTGCCTCTAGAGGACGGGCGTTTGTTTGGATGTTGATCCAAATGTCTTTCTCCACTTTTAGTTATTTGCTACTCATCAATTGTTTCCCCTACATTTCTTTCTAGTAAACTGAACATTGTTTCCCCTACATTTCTTTCTAGTAAACTGAACATTGTCACTATTAGGACCACTATTTAGTTTGTGTTGAGAGAAAAAACCTGCAGTAGACAGGTTCTTCAGGAGTGTATTCATTAGTGCACACCCGTAGCAAAACATTTTGCAACTGAAAAACTGTTGGGCAACAAAAACTGAAGTTTCTTATTGGACTAGTTCAACTTGGTCTCTCCCTGTTCGTTTGCTTCCTAGTGAATACACCAATGGTCTCACTCACATGCTTCCTCTCGGAGGCCCTCAAGGCCTTGGCCCCGTAGAACGTCAGCGTCGAACCAGAGAGAGTGATCCAAAAGCGTGTCCACGATGACAACTGGAGCACAAWCACACACACACACATATATATAACATGACAGTGTTAACTATAAGAATAACTTACAATGAACAACTTGTTCCTTGATCACTACAGTATGGTATAACAGTAAGAAAATTTTCAATTACAGAGAAAAGGAGGAGCGAGTGGGTAAGAAAACACTGTAGAAACAACAACTTGTACCAGGAGTCAGACAGAAAACACATCCCTCCTTACCTTGGACCAGGAGTCAGACAGTGGACACATCCCTCCTTACTTTGGACCAGGAGTCAGACAGAGAACAAATCCCTCCTTACCTTGGACCAGGAGTCAGACAGTGGACACATCCCTCCTTACCTTGGACCAGGAGTCAGACAGAGGACACATCCCTCCTTACCTTGGACCAGGAGTCAGACAGAGGACACATCCATCCTTACCTTGGACCAGGAGTCAGAGAGTGGACACATCACTCCTTACCTTGGGTTTTCGGCCCTCTTTCAGCAGGGTCTTCCTCCGAAGGGGCCCCTCGATAGTAACACTGCCCACCTCGCTGCACCCGTGGCACGGGTTGGCACCTGAGGGGCTGGGGGAGGGATGAGGATGGAGGAAGGGGTCAAAACCAAAGTTGTATGAACAGTAGTAGAAGAGACCGTGGCTTCTCTAGTACCCTTTTCACACTACCGAACCAAGCCAAGCCGTACTGAGCCGGCCCCGGTTTTGCATCCACCATAGTCGCTGGAACTGTTCTGGAACGAACCATATAACCAGAACATGATAGTGTGAAAAGGGTATAGGTCTCTGACACCGCTCGTCTCTTTGGCAGAGCTCCTCAAAATGATCAGATATGGTGTTGTGTGATAACGGGATGTGACAGATGTCAATTGGGGTTTGCATGCTTTTTAAAAAATTAAGTTCCACTAAAGCTAAGAGTAGAACAAGGTGGATGACCAAAGGAAGGCTATCTGAAACCCTCAGTCTTAATAAACCAGACCAGGAGAGCAGTAGGTACCCYGCGGGCAAAATTAGACCGGGAACGTCATAATTACGTCATTGTTATGTTGTAAAAACTGGTTTTCTGGTTGCAGAGTGGTCAGGGAACCAGATTCAGACAAGATGTCTTCGTTACATTATCAAGACGTCAGGGAAACCTTGATATTTTAGATATCTGGTCGGATAACAACCAAATAACGACTTTAAGACGTGTTGTTTTACAAGTTCCAAAATGACACCTTCCTTATATAATCAGTATACAACAGGAATGATGTAATTACAACCAATTTTGCCCACTGTTTACAGGCAATTTAGCTATTCAGACTTTCTAGGGAGCTGGAAGAGGGTGAAGCATGGGATCGCCGTGCCAACCAAAAGGGGACAAGCTGATGACGATAAACGTTAGCCTGATCTTGACCACGTTCAGACCACATTCTGATCCCTCTGTAGCAGAGAGTTGACATTGGAACAGTGGGACAAAAGCTAACTTGAGATAATATGCGCATACCTTTTCGAGGTTTTGTGTAAACCGTGTGCATTGATATCAGTGGAAGAGTCGCACGTATGCACATGTGTAAAAAGTTAGGATTTGGCCCAGTCTCCGGTCAATGAGTGCATGGTATAATGTATAAATTACAGTAGAACATTTTCACGAGAACCCTGAAGAAGCATCCTTTACATTCCTCTCGCCACAATGGTMCTCATTTAAATTCTCAGTGAAACACCCCCCCCCGAAGACAAACAGACAGCTTAGGGTCAAACGGGAAATCAGAAACAGTCGATGTAGCATTTGTCCAAGTCCTTTGTCCCTTACCCCTGGAGTGTGGAGACGAGGGACTCAAAAGGCTGTGACCGTGATARACAGAGAAGGAAGGATGCCCCGGGTAGAAGTTTCCCCTACTCCAAGCTCACTACATCTTCCCCAAACCACAACCCCTGAAACCCCAACCTTAAAAGGGGAAGTTCAGGATTTTACAATATAACGCTGTGATAGTTCTTCACCCTAAAATGTGTCTATGCGCAAAGACAAAATGTAATCCGTAGTTTATTTTTCAGCCACTACAAACTTCAGCCTGCGCCATCTTAAAACCATGCGGAGTATGTAAAAACAGAAAGGGAAAATAGTTTCTTAATATGCTCCACATATCCCTGTCACGCCCATACAATTGACCATTACATTCTTAATATGCTCCACATGGTTTATGGAAGAGGAAGGGCTGAGGAAAAGGAGGAGGATGGGAGGATAGAGGAGGGGGTTGTTCTTTTGGGTTAATTTGGCCCCTATTTTGTGGTGATTGTGTTAAATCGCTGCGGTGGCCCTAAGGACAAGACATAATCAATGCAGCAAAAACACACACGAACCCCAGTACGATACACCACCCACACAGAAACACACACACACACATTCACACCCACCAACACACAGCGTGACTAACAACACCCACACACCACACAGTGTGCACCACACACAGCACTGGACACACACACATCCAGACATCGCAGACGAGCACACACACGACACAACACACACACACACACACACACAGGAAACACTGGTAGCCACTCAAGAAAGCCTAATCAACAAATTTGGGCCCAAGATTCACAGGTGAGAAGGAGGGCAAGCCACTAGGACCACTGCCATCTGCGACAGGCTTCTGTGGTGGTGACGGTGACACCCAACTAGTGGCGCATCCCGCAGTGTAGTTTTGAGGACGCTTATTAATCTCTTCAGCTGTTCGGTAGAAGCTCAGGCCTACAATCAACGAGGGTGGGGGTAAGATGTGGTTGTGATGCCTGTTCAAGAATTGTAACAATATCAATCGAAAGGAAAAAGGTGGGGGGGGGGGGTATAGGAGAGTCCTTTTGTTTCAGGATACGGCTGTTCTGCTTCAGATTTCCCTGTTTGCTGTTAAGTTTAAGGGGAAGGGGGGGTGGGTGGAAGGAGCGGCTCTTGCAAAGGTGTCTGTTGTTCAGTTATATTGTCTGGTGTCTGAAAGGCACCCTACTTCCTTTATAGTGTACTCACTTTGGACGAAGCTCTGTCAATCTCAGACACAGACACAATTGCCCATGTAAGAAAGGACCAGGAGGGGGACTTGGGGGCCAGGGGCTTGTTCTTAAAAAAACAAAGATTCAGAAAGAAAACTTTTTTTTTGTTAAGAAGAACAAAACTTGACTCTGTTCTTACCAAACAATGATACAACATGATATCATCAATAATGAATTATAACACTACATGCTCGTCGCCCATCCTCATTCCAAACATGTGTTAATTCTGTTAATAAGAGTTTGGTCCCCACTTTGGCTGCTATAACTAGCCTCCCACTCTTCTTGGGAAGGCTTTTCCACTTGATGTTGGACATTTGCTGCGGAGGCTTTTGTGCGGCTGCCGTCGGAAACCCATTCATGAGCTCCCGACGAACAGTTCTTTGCTGACGTTTGCTTCAGAGGCAGTTTGGAACTCGGTAGTGCTTTACAACCGAGGACAGCGATATTTACACGCTACGCGCTTCAGCACCTTGACATCCCGTTCTGTGAGCTTGTGTGGCCTATCACTTTGGCGGCTGAGCCGTTATGCTCCTAGATGTTTCTACTCATCCCTGTCACGCCCATACAATTGACCATTACATTCTTAATATGCTCCACATATCCCTGTCACGCCCATACAATTGACCATTACATTCTTAATATGCTCCACATAATCCCTGTCACGCCCATACAATTGACCATTACATTCTTAATATGCTCCACATACCCTTCACGCCCATACATTTTTTAAAGCTAGCAGTGGCCAAGTTTGTTGTGCTGTTTAAGTTAAACTCAAACCATGATTCCTGTTCTCCTGGCCCATAAAACTAACTAGCAAACTCT
>NW_019942700.1:188929-201151 GCF_002910315.2 Salvelinus sp. IW2-2015
GGACCCTGTTACCGCCCATACAGATTGAAACCATTACATTCTTAATCATGCTCCAATGGCCTGTCACGCGCCCATACATTCGACCATTTCACATTCTTATATGCTCGCACATCTCCCCTGTCACGCCCTGACATTGGGACGCATTACATTCTTATATGCTTCCACATATCCTGTCACAGCCCATACAGAGACCATTACATTTCTTAATATGCTCCACATATTCCTGTCACGGCCCATACAAATTGCTTAGTTCTGTAATATCTCCACATCAGTCCCCTGTTCTACGCGCCCATTAATATTGACATTCAGATTCTAATAGACTCCACATATCCCTGTCCGACCCAGTAACAATTGACCATTACATTCTTAATAGCTGCCACATATCCCTGTCACGCCCATACAATTGACCATTACATTCTTAATATGCTCCACATATCCCTGTCACGCCCATACAATTGACCATGTACATTTGCTTAATATCGACTCCACATATCCCTGTCACGCCCATACATTGACCATTTACATTTTAATAATGCTCCACATATCCCTGTCACGCCCATACAATTGACCATTACATTCTTATATGCTCCACATATCCTGTCACGCCCAAACAATTTGACCGCATTACAATTCTTAATATGCCTCCACATATCCCTGTCAAACGCTCCCATAAATTGAAACTTACTTTCTTAATATGCTCCACTATCTCAATGTCACGCCCATAAATTGACCATTACATTCTTAATATGCCTCGACATATGCTCCCTGTCACGCCATTCACAATTGACCATTACATTCTTTAATATGCCTCCACATATCCCTGTCACGCCCCATTGAAATTGCCAATTAAACATTCTTAATATGCTCCTACATATCTCCCTGTCACTGGCCCATACATTTGACTCATTACTTCTTAATTGCTCACATATCCGCTGTCACGGTTACTACATAGCATTGCCACAATTGACCATTAATTTTAATTGCTCCACATGGCCCTGTCGCCATACATTTGTGACCATTACATTCTTAATATGCTCCACATATCCTGTCCACGCCCATGACAATTTGCATTCATCTTAATATGCTCCACATGGCCCTGTCATCGCCCATGACATGTTTGACCATTACATTCTTAATATGCTCCACATATCCTGTCACATGACCCATAACAATTGACCATTACATTCTTAATATGTCCACACTACCCTGTCCACCATAGTAATTTGTTAAGCTCAGCAGTGCGAAAGTTTGTTGTGCTGTTTAAGAGTTAAACTCAACCATGGATTCTCGTTTCTCTGGCCCTCATAAACTACTGAGCAAGGTGAGGAAACCAATCTAACAATAAATTGTAAAATACTGAACTTCCCCTTATAACCATTAAACCCACCAAACATGTGAAAGAGACTGACCGAGACCAGGGGTTAAGGGGCACGTTCCATCCAAAGTGTGAAGAGACTGAGTGAGACGACTGTTACTGCATGCAGTGACAAGAGGTGGACAGCGTGACCCTCACCTGTCTTTTCGCAGAGAATGAATACCTATGACCTGAGAAATGCTGACAATAACCGACCGCAGGCCAACCACCACCGGACAACCACACCACACCGTACTGTAAACATAGCTGCGAGCTCCGGGGTGAATTACGTAGAGGCACCTTCCAGTTGGGGACCGCTAGTGTGGCATACATGCGTCCCCTGTGTTTGGCACATTGTCCAACAGTCAGTCTGAAGATTGGCCAGGAGGGGTCACTGTTATTTGGTTTCACAAACACGCCCAACCCAAGTGTACCTAATAGTTGATGTTTAACCCAGCTGGGACAGAATCACATTAGCAGTGAGGGAAAAAAGTGATATCAGCCACCATTGTGCAAGTTCTCCCATCTTAAAAGATGAAGAGAGGCCTGTAATTTTCATCATCATAGCGTACACTTTCAACTATGACAGACAAATTTAGAAATAAAAATCCAGAAAATCCACATTTGTAGGATTTTAATGAATTTTTGTTGCAAATTAATGGTGGTGAAGAAGTAAGTATTTGGGCACCTAGCAAACAAAGCAAGATTTCTGGCTCTTCACAGACTGTCAATCTTCTTCTTATAGAGTGCTGCCTCTGGTCCCAGCTCGTTACCGTATGTAAGTTAATGGACCTGTTTTAACTTGTTATCAGTATAAAGACCACCTGTCACAACTCAAAGCGTCACACTGCCAAACTCCACTATGTGCCAATGACCAAAGGAGGGCTGGTAAGAGAACGGCACAGACGAGAAGATTGTAGACACTGCACCAGGCTGGGCGAATGAATGATCGCAATGATGGTAAGTGAGCTTGAGTTGAAGGAAAATCAAACTGTGGGAGCATTTTGAGGAAATGAGAGACATACAGAGACCAATGATAATCTCCCTCGCGATCTGGGGCTCCACGCCAAGATCTCACCCGGTGGGGTCAAAATGATCACAAGAACGGGTGAGCAAAATCCCAGAACCAACGGGGGGACCTAGTGAATGACCTTGCAGAGAGCTGGACCGAAAGTAAACAAGCCCTAACCATCAGTAACAGCACACACGCCCGCGAGGAGAACTCCAAATAATCCTCGCAGTTGACGAGACGTGTCTCCCGTGCTTAAGCCAGTAATATGTCCAGGGCCGTCTGATAGTTTGCTAGAGAGCATTATCGGGATGATCCAGAAAGAAAGATCTGGGAGACATGTCATGATGGTCCGATGAACAAAATATACACTTTTTTTGGTAAACTTAAACTCGCGGTGTTTGGAGGACAAAGAATGTCTGAGGTTGCATCCAAAGAACACCATACTACTGTGAAGACTGGGGAGTGGGAAACACTATGCTTTGGGGTTGTTTTTTTCTGCAAGGGACCCGGGACGTACTGACCGTGTAAAGAAAGAATGAATGGGGGCCATAGTATATCGTGAGACTTTTGGGTGAACAACCTTCCTTCCATTCAGCAAGGGCAACTTGAAAGATGGAGACGTGGCTGGGGTCTTTCAGCAGGGACAGACGCGGTCGACTTCGCGACTATGAGAGAGTACTACGGAATAGACTGACGCGCGCGTCACTAAGGACTACGATAATGTTCTAGTGGTGAGAGATGTGTGAGCGCCGGCCTACAGGAGTCGCTTGTAGAGTAGACGTATGAGGGTTTTGCGTTGAGAGGTTGTTATGGAGCGTGTGGTGTAGAAGGCAGACAAAGGCAGGAGTGGTTCGTGTGCGTTAAGGAAGAGCAAGATATTTCCAGGGCAGATGCTCTGTCTAAGAGTTGGGGTCGTGAGTGAGGCCAGTTCGCAGAGCTCTCTCAATCCCATAATAAGACGGAGAGATGTTAGTCTAGACTGGTGAGGCGTCGATGTATCTGGTGTTGTGTGAGAGAGTCTCTCGTTTTGGTGTTAGCGAACAGTTGGCCAACAGCCTCCATAAGACATTTCCGACTTGCTGCTACGATATGGAGAGATACTGATCGCATTGGTGAGGAAATGCGTGTCAGATAATGAGTGACCCGTCAGGTCTTACCAGTGTGGATGAAGACACGCCTGTTCGTCGAAATGACTCATTGCTAATACGTCGTCGTTGGACCTTGCTGTGTCATAGGTGTATGAAGGCTGGAAATAGAGGTAGGGGTATAAATACTAGTGATTGAGATGGCGCACTGCTTGCTGTTGTCTATTGGTGACCGTAACGATAGATCTTTTATTGTTACCTCTACCCTCCCATTTTAAGGCGGATTTGATGGGCAAATAAAATTATCGATTGAGAGAACGGATCAGATCTATAAAGTCCTCGCTGTGCGACGAAGCAGAAGTTTCTGAAGAATAGGATATAGTTAATATTGTGTAGCTTGTGCGCCTCGCGCTCATTTTATGTGTGTGTTCAGACTCGTAGGTTGGAAGAAGTGTACGCCTATTGGTGATGAAGTATAGAAGATTGGCTAGGCTCGCCGCGTCCAAGGACATGCTATGTACCTTTTCTTACGAGTGGTAAGTATAGATCGGTTAGGCACAATTTGGTGTTGTCATTGAGTAAGCGAGGATTTATACGTGATTGAAGCTGCTGATGTTTATAAACGTAGGGAATGTTTGACTAACTCGAGAGTATTGAGTTGAATTGAGGTAAGTTGGTACTGTCTGGTTAGAGGCAGTAGGGAGGAGAATCGTGTGTGTGAGTACTTTTTTGCCCACTGTACGTAAAATACTTGAGAGCACTTGATTAATTTTCACGGCGCAATGAAACCACAATTAAATAGTCCCCAAAGCACAAACTTCAAGCTAAATGAAGTGCAGTGTATTTGACCCAGGTCTGATTCATTCAGTGATTGGAATTAAAGACGAGAAATAGGGTTTGAGATAATTGCACATCTTGTCGGCGTGGAAACCGGAGATAACATGAGAACGTTGGTCGACACGTCAACTGGACTCTTTATAGCAATGATATTGTTATGTGAGTTTATTCTAGTGATGTGACTGAACGCTTAAAGACTCATTTGCAACAATTTCATAACAGCGTGAAACGTTAGTATGAGGCTTGTAATCCCTTGAGATGTATAAACATGAGCGGACTACGTAAACACTATTAGTAATCGTCAAGAGGTACAGTTCAAATCGGAAAGTATTACGCAAAACAGCTCAACAAAACATTGTAAGTATCTCTGCTTATCTACGACTATGTCATTCACTAATAGTGTGCAAATAGAGACCCTTTCAAAGTGATAAAACAAAACCGGGTAAGGTTAAGCGCTGGGTTGGTTGCCCACGTTAAAGAAAACGGCAGATGGTACCAACCTTTCCATCCCTGGCGAGAGTTCTCGCCGAATGAGCTTTCACTGCTGCCTTAAAGAGGAAAACAGGGAATACTGCTGTCACGGACAGACACTGCTAACTGGCACCTCAGAGTACCCAATACCGAATTCTGAGCATTACACAGCTTAAAGTGAAAGTTCACTCCAAAATCAATGTTTGTCAGACAATTTCAGATGAGTTCACACTGCCGTGAACTACGCATTCACTGCCGTGAACTACACACGGTTGATGACGAACCCGAGCAAACAGTAAAAATGTGGGGGAGCGTCTGAGACAGGTGCAAGAGGAAGCCTGTATGGTGAGAGAAGCAGTAGGGACGACATGCCAGCACCTCGGTAGGGTCGGCAGTGGCCAGCACCGCGGTAGGGTCGGCATGGCCAGCACCGCGGTAGGGACCGCATGGCCAGCAACCGCTGTGGGCACCACTCGGGAGCCCACTGAGATGCAGTGTCTTAAACCGTTGCTCCACTCGGGAGCCCACTGAGATGCATGTGTCTTAGACCGCTGCTCCACCGTCGGGAGCTCACTGAGATGCAGTGTCTTAAACCGTTGGCTCCACTCGGGAGCCCACTGAGATGCAGTGTCTTAGACCGCTGCTCACTCGGAGCTCACTGAGATGCAGTGTCTTAGACCGCTGCTCCACTCGGGAGCCCACTGAGATGCAGTGTCTTAAACCGTTGCCCTCTCGGGACACTGATGCAGTGTTAGACCGTGCTCCACTCGGGAGCCCACTGAGATGCAGTTGCTTAGACCGCTGCTCCACTCGGGAGCTCCACTGAGATGCAGTGTTTAAACCGCTGCTCCACTCGGGAAGCCACTGAGATGCGTGTTCTAGACCGCTGCTCCACTCGGGAGCCCACTGAGATGCAGGTCTTAACACCGCTGCTCCACTCGGGAGCACACTGAGTGCAGTGTCTTAAACCGCTGCTCCACTCGGGAGCACACTGAGATGCAGTGCCTTAGACCGCTGCCTCCACTCGGGAGCACACTGAGATGCAGTGTCTTAGACCGCTGCTCCACTCGGAGCCACTGAGATGCCAGTGTCTTGACCGCTGCTCCACTCGGGAGCCCACTGAGATGCAGTGTCTTAGACCGCTGCTCCACTCGGGAGCCCACTGAGATGCAGTGTCTTAAACCGCTGTCCACTCGGGAGCACACTGAGATGCAGTGTCTTAAACCGCTGCTCACTCGGGAGCACACTGAGATGCAGTGCCTTAGACCGCTGCTCCACTCAGGAGCCCACTGAGATGCAGTGTCTTAGACCGCTGCTCCACTCGGGAGCCCCTGAGATGCAGTGTCTTAAACCGCTGCTCCACTCGGGAGCACACTGAGATGCAGTGTCTTAAACCGCTGCTCACTCGGGAGCCCACTGAGATGCAGTGTCTTAAACCGCTGCTCACTCAGGAGCCTCATGATGGTACTAGTAATCATTATTCACATGTGACTGCTGTAGTGTTTGATCTTGTGCGGTATATAGTGTAACTATCAGCGTATCATATCTATCTATAATATGCGGACATAGGTCTATTGTTTCCACTGGTTTTGTCTTGTTTAGACCCATTAGACTCCTTTTGAGTTCTGGAGAAATGCGACAAACTTCGACTTTGGAGTGAACCATCATCATATTAAACTAAGTTTTGCATCAATACAAAGTTTGCATCAGACCCCCCCCCCTTCTAACAATAAATTGTAAAATACTGAACTTCCCCTTTAACCATTAAACCCACCAAAACTGTGAAGAGACTGACCGTAGACCAGGGGTTAGGGGCAACTTCCACCAACAGTGTGAAGAGACTGAGTGAGACGGACGCTGCATGCAGTGACAAGAGGTGACAGCGTGACCCTCACCCTTCTTTTCCCAGAGATGAATGACCTATGACCCTAGAACATGTGACATAACCCGACCCCACCACCACCACCACCACCACCACCACCGTACCTGTAAACATAGCTGCGGCTCCGGGGTGAATTACGTAGAGGGACCTTCCAGTTGGGACCCAGTGTGGCATACATGCGTCCCCTGTGTTTGCACATTGTCAACAGTCAGTCTGAGTTGCCAGGAGGGTCACTGTTATTTGGTTTACAATACCCCCAACCCCAAGTGTACCTAATAGTTCTGATGTTTAAACCAGACCTGGGACAAATACGGAAAATACTTGAGGAGCACTTGATTTAATTTTCACGGCGCAATGAACCCAATTAAATAGTCCCCAAAGCACAAACTTCAAGCTAAATGAAGTGCAGTGTATTTGACCCAGGTCTGATTCATTCAGTGATTGGAATTAAAGACGAGAAATAGGGTTTGAGAATAATTGCACATCTTGTCGGACGTGGAAACCGAGATAACATGAGAACGTTGGTCGACACTCAACGCTGGGACCTTTTAGAGCAATGATATTGTTCTTTAGTGAGTTTTATTCAGTGAGGTCGATTTGACACGCTTAAAGACTCATTTGCAACAATTTCATAACAGCGTGAAACGTTAGTATGAGGCTTGTAATCCCTTTGAGATGATAAACATGAGCGACTACGTAAACACTATTAGTAAATCGTTCAAGGAGGTACAGTTCAAAATCGGAAAGTATTACGCAAAACAGCCAATCAAAACATTGTAAGTATCTCTGCTTATCTACGACTATGTCATTCACTAATAGTGTGCAAATAGAGACCCATTTCAAAGTGATAAAACAAAAACCGGGTAAGGTTAAGCGCTGGGTTGGGTTGCCACGTTAAAGAAAACGGCAGATGGTACCAACCTTTCCATCCCTGGCGAGAGTTCCTCGCCGAATGAGCTTTCACTGCTGCCTAAAGAGGAAACAGGGAAATACTGCTGTCACGGACAGACACTGCTAACTGGCAACCTCAGAGTACCCAATACCCGAATTCTGAGCATTACACAGCTTAAAGTGAAAGTTCACTCCAAAATCAATGTTTGTCAGACAATTTCAGATGAGTTCACACTGCCGTGAACTACGCATTCACTGCCGTGAACTACACACGGTTGATGACGAACCCGAGCAAACAGTAAAAATTGGGGAGCGTCTGAAGCAGGTGCAAGAGGAAGCCTGTATGGTGAGAGAGCAGTAGGGACGACATGGCCAGCACCTCGGTAGGGTCGGCATGGCCAGCACCGCGGTAGGGTCGGCATGGCCAGCACCGCGGTAGGGACCGCATGGCCAGCACCGCTGTGGGCACCACTCGGGAGCCCACTGAGATGCAGTGTCTTAAACCGTTGCTCCACTCGGGAGCCCACTGAGATGCAGTGTCTTAGACCGCTGCTCCACTCGGGAGCCAACTGAGATGCAGAGTGTCTTAGACCGCTGCTCCACTTGGAGCTCCTGAGAT
Organism: Salvelinus sp. IW2-2015; assembly: GCF_002910315.2. NCBI lineage: Eukaryota > Metazoa > Chordata > Actinopteri > Salmoniformes > Salmonidae > Salvelinus > Salvelinus sp. IW2-2015. The sequence goes on from NW_019942700.1 coordinate 197,081, forward strand.
GCAGTGTCTTAGACCGTGCTCACTCGGGAGCCCACTGAGATGCAGTGTCTTAAACCGTTGCTCACTCGGGAGCCCACTGAGATGCAGTGTCTTAGACCGCTGCTCCACTCGGGAGCCACTGAGATGCAGTGTCTTAGACCGCTGCTCCACTCGGGAGCCCACTGAGATATCAGTCTTAACCGCTGCTCCACTCGGGAGCCCACTGAGATGCAGTGTCTTAGACCGCTGCTCCACTCGGGAGCCCACTGAGATGCCAGAGTGTCTTTAGACCGCTGCTCCACTCGGAGCCCCACTGAGATGAGTGTTAGACCGCTGCTCCACTCGGGAGCCCACTGAGTGCAGTGCCTTAGACCGCTGCTCCACTCGGAGCCCATGAGAGCAGTGTTTAACCGCTGCTCACTCGGAGCCCACTGAGATGCAGTGTCTTAGACCGCTGCTCCACTCGGGAGCCCACTGAGATGCAGTGTCTTAGACCGCTGCTCCACTCGGGAGCATCACTGAGATGCAGTGTCTTTAAACCCTGCTCCACTCGGAGCTCACTGAGATGCAGTGTCTTAGACCGCTGCTCACACTCGGGAGCCACTGAGATGCAGTGTCTTAAACCGCTGCTCCACTCGGGAGCCACTGAGATGCAGTGTCTTAAACCGCTTGCTCCACTCGGGAGCACACTGAGATGCAGTGTCTTAGACCGCTGCTCCACTCGGAGCCCACTGAGATGCAGTGTCTTAGACCGCTGCTCCACTCGGGAGCCACTGAGATGCAGTGTTTAGACCGCTGCTCCACTCGGAGCCCACTGAGATGCAGTGTCTCTAACCAGCTGCTCCACTCAGGAGCCTCATGATGGTAACTATAATCATTATTCACATGTGACTCTGCTGTAGTGTTTATCTTTGCGGTATAAACACACATATTTCTATAAAGCGGACATAGGTCTATTGTTTCCACTGGTTTTGGTCTTGTTAGACCATTAGACTCCTTTGAGTTCTGGAGAAAATGTCGCGACAAATTCGACTTTGAGTGAACCATCAATTATTAAACTAAGTGTTTGCATCAATACAAATGTTGCATCAGACCCCCCCCCCCCCCGAGGAAACTTAATACAAAAATGGGCCTAGAGCAGAAAAAGTGAAGTAAGGAAAAACATGAAAATACAATTTAATGTGAAATATAGATTTACTCGGTGACTGCATACCCTGATATCGAGGCATAAATAGATGTTGCAGACAAGACTTCAAGAAAGCGCATTAAAAAGTGAGGCTTTGTGGACATCTTTCAACATGTGAGTATTGAGGTTGTATGAGGTGGGGGTGGGGGGGGGGGGGGTACCTAAGACATGCCGTTAGATACGGCCAGTGCTGTGTGGTCTCATTTCTCTGAGCTGGGCTCTGGACTCCAGGGAAGCTTGTGATCCAGCATGCGTGCTGGCATTCTGGAATGGGGAGATGTGGCGCTCTTACTCTCACCATGCGTAAGCCCTCATACTAAGGGGATGATGGAGGTATACTAGGGGAGAGAGAGAGGGGAGAAAGAGAGAGAGGGACACATGAGGAAGAAAGAGCGAGAGGAGATTAACAGAGGGAGAAGAGAGTAGTAACAGAGGAGAGGAGAAACAGAGGAGAAGAACAGAGGAGAAGTAGACGAGAGGGAGACTAAGGGAGAATACAGCAGGGAGAGTAGACAGGAGGAGAGAAAGCAGAGGGTACGAGGGAGATGTGAGCAGAGAGGAACAGAAGAAGAGCGAGGAGAGACAGTAAACAGACGGGAGTGTAGGAGAGTAGCGAGAGACAGAGCAGGTAGTACAGAGGGAGAGAGAGAGAGGTAACAGAGGGAGAGAGAGAGAGTACGAGGGAGGGAGAGAGAGAGAGTAACAGAGGGAGAGAGAGAGAGTAACAGAGGGAGAGAGAGAGATAGAGTGAGAGTAACAGAGAGAGGAGAAAAGATGGTAGTGATGTGGCAAATCATTGCACTCTATTGGAGACGTACTGTGATATCTTATTATATTCAGTGAACTGAAACACAAGTACGGTACACAGACACTCACTTGTTGCCCAGGCTGTGGCTCTTCCTGTGGCGAGAGGGGGGAGGGGTGGGCATGTGCACCATCACCGAGGCGTCGGGACAGGTGGGTCGCCGGTAGTTGTACCTCACAGAGGCAGACACATCAGACGGACCTGAGAGGAGGAGCAAAACGAGAGGCCATCAGTAAAAATGAGTCCCAGTTGTATTTACAAGTCAGAATCCCTCAAGTCTCCACCATTGGTCATTAAGCACAAKGCTTGGCCCCACTTTTTTGGCAAATCAGCTGTTATCCGCTAATACGCACAGAGATAAAAACAGGGAATGGTTCTCGAGCTAACACTATCCGATACACCCCCCCACTGAACCTGAGACATGGGACAGAAACACCTCTATTTAGAAAAAAACCAATAACACAACCGGTTGTTGGGCACTCTGCTCTCAGTTCAAAGAGTAGACAACAATTCTCAGAAACCCTTGCCATTTGACCTTCTGACCCTGGAAAATTAATTCCATTCATGAAATGATTGATGGCTGTATGTGCTAGAGGACTAAGGCTGTGGGTGCACGCAAAACATTTTGAAGACTGTATCTTTAGATTGAACTACTGTAGTAGTCCAGTGTGCTGAGCAGAGACCATTGACGTTATTCAGAATCTGCCCACTAGGTGGGGTCAGTGGGTTGTAGTTTGAGCACGTAGACATTGTTTGCTGTTTTAATTAGCCTCTATCCACATGTGATGAGTGTAGTATCCTTCCATGTACTGCATGTATGATAACAGCTGTATAATGAGCCTATCCACGTTTTCACTCTTGCTGGGACTTTGTGGGCTTGGCGACGACATGTGGTGTTGCCATGTGCTTTCTCTGCCAGTGGAACCTATGACTCAAGTCTCGTTTCCCCTCTGTGTGGCGCTTCGCACTAAAGCCCACTAGGGGCCATTCAATTAGTCATGAAATCACCAGATTAAACTCAGCACTGCAGTCGGAGAGAACTCCACACACACACTTGAGCCTGTTTTACATTTACAAAACAAGGACGATAAAACGGCCAACAATATATGCTGTTTGGAACTTAAATTTACAAGAACATGGTTCAAAGTCAATGAGTGAAGCGAAAAACCATCCTTAAAAAAGACTGGACTTCTTCCAATTTGTTGTGATTTTCAGTGACCCCAAACTCTGAGGGGTCAGTGTCGACTTCACAGCTCACTTTGGTCTTGATTCGTCTCACGCAAAGATGAGAGAAAAAACAATGACCAATCACAGAGCCATATATATATGTCTCTGGCCAATCAGTCTGTCTCGAGGAGTAAAGAGGTCTAGACACAGGCTGTCATAGGGAAACGTTAATGACCCGTGTTCATGTAGAGAAGGGTTCTGGGTTTACCACCATGCAGCCTGTCGAGGGCGTCTCATCTCGCCACGTCTCCTACCGGTTCTAATGATGTTTTCATGGTAAATCTCATCTTGCTACGTCTCCTACCGGTTCTAATGATGTTTTCATGGTAAATCTCCTCTCGCTACGTCTCCTACCGGTTCTAATGATGTTTTCATGGTAAATCTCATCTCGCTACGTCTCCTACCGGTTCTAATGACATTCCATGGTAAACAAACTGCAGCAACAAATGAGAGCCTTCCTGCTATCCCACGCTCTGTTTGTCAATAAATACTTCCCGACCCACAGCTAAATGAGCTAAATGCTCTCCATGTGTGGCCCATTATATCTCCTTTTTAAAGGCTAACTGGTCTTGACTAAGTACCTGCAGCTGAACTTGGTATTAGGGCCAAATTAATAAACTCCAGCACAGTGTGATGCAGTCTGAACGAGTGTGTGAATCAGGTACTGGTCTGAACGAGTGTGAATTAGGTACTGGTCTGAACGACAGTGTGAATCAGGTACTGGTCTGAACAAGTGTGAATCAGGTACTGGTCTGAACGAGTGTGAATCAGGTACTGGTCTGAACGACAGTGTGAATCAGGTACTGGTCTGAACGACAGTGTGAATCAGGTACTGGTCTGAATGACAGTGTGAATCAGGTACTGGTCTGAACGA
>NW_019942700.1:201176-209988 GCF_002910315.2 Salvelinus sp. IW2-2015
TCTGAACGGACAAGTGTGAATTTCAGGTACTGGTACTGAACGACAGTGTGGAATCAGGTCACTGCGTTCTGAACGACATGTTGAACCTCAGGTACTTGGTATTCTGAACGAGTGTGTGGAATCTACAGGTATTGGTCTGAACGATTGTTGGGGAATCAGTACTGTTTCTGAACTGGGATGTGAATCAATCGGTATCTGTATGACACGGAGTGTGTTATCAGGTACTGGTCTTGAACGAGTGTGTGAATTCGCAGGTCTCGGTCTGAACGAGTGTGTGAATCAGGTGACTGTCTGAACGGGAAGTGGAATCAGGTACTTGGTCCTGAACGAGTGTGTGCAATCAGGATTACTGGTCTTGAATGAGTGTGTGTTGAATCCAGGGTTGACTGGGTACTGAACGAGGTGTGAAATCAGGCGGGGTGCTCGGTTCTTGATGTTTATGGTACGAGGTGTCGTGAGTCTAGGGATACGTTATGGGTGCTGAACGGGGGTGGAGGGGCAGTATGATATCGCACTAACTCGCTGCGCTAGGCCTGCACGTGAACAGTGTCAGGCGCATAGTGTGCTACTCATCCATGTGCGAGTCATCTGGCTAGCGTGTGTGCTGAACGATGTTGTGTGTAGACATGTTCAGTGGTGTGTGGGTTACTGGTGTCTGATAGGATCGAGTGTGAATCACAGGTTACTGGTTGTGTGCGCTGGATACGTGTGTGTGTGATACGTAGTGGTGTGTTGTGATATGTCTAGTGTGTGGGTTAGTTGCTTGCTGTGCTGTGTGTGATGGGGAGTGTTGAATCATGTGTAGTATCTGTGCTGCGCATGTGATGCTGATTACGATGTTGGGTGAATCAAGCGCAGTGTGTGTTTCTTTGCTTCTTTACTCCTCTCGCTTCTCAGATCGATGACAGATTGGAGGTATAGATGAGAGCTCAGCTTTGCGGAATGTGGGCAGGCAGGGGAAAAGCAGCTAAAGCCGGTTAACTGGGGTCCAGGGCTATAAGTATACAGACCACAGCTGGAGTGTTACACAAACACACTGTCTGTGTAACAGTAAGGCCTCTCGCAGTAATGTGTACCAGCATCAAGTCCATGGAATCTCCGCCAGCTCCCCTCTGTAATTGTGTTGACCAGATCAGTAACACCAGTAATGTGACAGCATCAGTCCTGAATCTACCAGTATCTCTCTCTGATGGGAGTAGACACATTTTGATACATCCAGTAGCCTATAGACTTTACTGTTCCTTGTATGCCACTGAGTGTAGGGTTTAAGGAGCAGTTGGGTTATTATGGATAGGACTCTTGTGATGTATACTGAACAATTTTACTGAAAACACACAGTTCAGTTGGCAGCCAGGCCCAGGCCAAGTCAGTACGTTCCCCACACAAAATGGTATTAAGACATTGTAGATTAACAAAGCTCCGGTTAGACCAATTTTCATTGTAATAGACAAACGATAAGAGGATAATTTATGCAAGATTAGTAATCTGTAGTTTGCTAGCCTCGCACATCCAGTCCCTACCTATCTTCCCACCATTTGGGGTGTAGGTTAGAAGAGACCCGTTTGGGACGAAGAGGTGGGCGAGGGAGGTGTTACTGCGAGATTCATATTCAGCAGAGTTGCTCGAGCAAGAAGAAGAACCCTAGTTACAAACTGACGTGACCCATCACACCTGACTTCTCGATCTGACAGAGCATGGGCTCAAGAACAAGCGCTTCCTTTATGCAAACACACTATATCACACAAGCAAACACACCCACACACACACAAACACACACCACAACAACACACACCACAACACCACAAACACTCTCTATATCACACACACCACCAACACACAACCAACAACACACACACACACACAACAACACACACACCCCACCACACACACAAACACGACACACACACAAACCACCCCCACACCCACCCGACAGCCTGGAATCAGGGCGGTTGTGTAAACGACAGCAGACAGTAATATTATTGATCCAGCTGTGCCGTCAGGTTTCCATAGACATGCACAATGATTTAATACCCGTCTTATATAAGTCGAACATAACCTATGCTATCGTAACGCACTTAAAACGGCAAAAAAAGAAGATCATGGTGGCAAGCCTTGGCCTGTTCAACCTGTACCGCACACACCAGTCAGATTGAATCGGCTGGTCCCATTGGCTAGTTGAACTAGGATGTATTTCAGGCTTCGAAGACGGGAGCCGCCGAAGCTAGAGCGACAAATGATACAGGTGACGCGCTCTCTGATACACAGTAGCTAGGCCCTGGGGTCTTCCTTTCCTGACTCTAACCGAGGAAGAACTATTGAACCCATTAACCAGTAGCAGCTGACTTCGCACTTCAGTTGATAGTCCCATTTCTTCCTTACTCCCATTTCCCGCCATCCGTCCAGCTCTCAGACCAAGCTGCTACGGACCAGCCCGCGAACCCGCCTCGAGGTTCTTCTGACGAATCTAAAGCGCGCTAACACCACAACACCCCGGTACAGGCGCCCTTCCGTGCGGAACACCTCTGATCCCAAGGCAACTTTTTTCAAACGGGAATGGCACTCCTCAACAGTCTGACCCAGAACACCATTGTTCCCCCAGTGATGGTGTGTGTGTGTGCTGGTGTGTGCTGCCCCACAACCAAACACAAAATAACACACTGTGTAGTGCCTGTGCCTGTGTGATGACTGTGTGTGATGTGAACAAAACAGAAAAAAAAAATGGTGTGATGTGCTGTGTGTGTGTGTGAAATACGCTAATGTGTGATGTGCAACAGGAAAACAAAACAAAAAAAAAAAAATAGAAACAATGAATGTTAAGTAGACGGTCTCTTCAAAGCCTTCCTAATACCTCCTCACAACAAATCAATTAGCACACCCAACTAATAATAGAACCAACTTAACAAATTACAAATTCTCTACCACTGTATTCATCTTTAGCTGGCGACTGTACTTGCCTCATAAAGAACATGGAATAGTTCAACGCAGATCCCAAGTCCAAGGCCTCCCACACTACAACATAAAAGCACGACCCACCAGTGGAACTGATGCGCCGAGCATCTTATAGCGAATAGGACACACCCTGAATGGGAAAATAATATGGTATCTGTGTGTTCCATCTCCAACCTAACGGTGCCCTGTCGATATGTGCTAATAAATATCTGAAAACCAAACTCAAGGCAGGTGGCAGGGACAATCCACCGTATTGAACATAATTGACTGTAAAATCTGTTAACCTATTCATGTGAGCTTGTTCCTAGATTCTAACTACTCTCGTTTACGGCTGTACACACAACGTCCCTCTTCTATTCATATACTGTCCATACTCGTCTTTACAGCACCAGCTAATGTATGCTACAGATAAAATACATTTATAACCTATATGTACTAAAGTATTTACTAATATAAACACGGCTCTGACATTGCTCAGTTCTGATATATCTTAAATCCTTTCTATACCTTTTCTCCTGAATATGTGTACGAATAAATCCTGACCTAAGATCAATATAATTGCCTACCACAACCAGATACTACTGCACTTATGTCGTTAGCCCTAGAACCACACAAGCTATCGCACAACTACTACCTGCAACCATGCAAAAGTCGAATAGAACGCTCTACGCACACTCCTGTTCACAGCGACAAATACTTGATAATAATTTGACGAAGTCTAGGCAGATGTCAGAGAAGGTGCAGAGTGAAAATGCCAATTCCCCTTTTGGATATGGCTAGACTGAGAGAAACGGCTTCCATCAAATCTAGAAGCGCTCTGAAGCTGAAAGAGTAGCGACCATTGAAAGACTATTAGACAAAATCAGACCCCCATAAATAACAGTCAAGTCACCTATTTACACTAACCGCATAACCAAGACAGATGTAAGAAATCATAACCAACTCGATGTAACCTCCCAGACCCATGTCTCGGAGAAATGTACCTCGACGACGACTGGAGCCACCATGAATAACACCTACCTTAGTTAGAATGAGAGAATCTCCTGACTCCTAGCCGAAAGGGGTGAAGGGCAGGTGCAATTACATAGACTGCGGGAGCCAATAGTTTCAGGCAGTCACACGACAAGCGTCCCACACACTTCATGGTCAGGCAGGCAGGCTGAACAGGCAGTGGGAATCATCTCATGCCCAGAGCTTCCAGTTCTCTGTGTTTTGGCAACACGTCGCATGTGACAAGAAAGGTTAATCACAGGGTTTGGTATTCTCAGCGCCGGGAGGGCTGTTAGGTCAACCACGCGTGCTGGAAACCGTGTCTCGCGACTTGCCCAGCCTTGCTCTCGCTCCTGCCCTCTCCACTGCGCTCCCCTTCCCTCTCTCTATCATTCTCTTCGTTCATCGCTCTCCAAATCACCCCCTCCTTGCCAGTCCCCGTCAGTGTGTGTTTCAACCATGCCTCATCCAACCGCTCCCTCTGGAATTCCCTCTGGCTAGTCTCTTTCTCTCTCTCTCATATCTTAAGCCTACTCTTTCATTTCACGCTCTCTTTATTTTCCTCCCTTCTCTTCCCTCTCCCTCCACTTTCATGCATCTCTACCCATCTTTCAAAAAACTGTCTTCCCTTGGTCAAAGATTCTCATGCTTCTCATCTGTTTATGAAATGTGGGAGAGTTGCTTTGGGCATTGTGAAACGGTGAGAACGAAGGTTACTATTCCACACCCCTCACACCTATATGGAGAGCTGTGCAATTCGAGACAAAAACGGAGACAACGAGGAGAAGTGAATCAGGTACCGGTCTGAACGAGTGTGAATCAGGTACCGGTCTGAACGAGTGTGAATCAGGTACCGGTCTGAACGAGTGTGAATCAGGTACCGGTCTGAACGAGTGTGAATCACGTTAACGTACCCCACTTAGCTAGTCTTTCATGTTGGAACACATGTTAACGTACCCCACTTAGCTAGTCTTTCATGTTGGAACACATGTTAACGTACCCCACTTAGCTAGTCTTTCATGTTGGAAGTCTGTTCCTGCAAATCGGTAGAATACATTCAAATCAGCCACAACCACACACACAGACTACTCTCCTGCTATAGACAATACCGTTCTCCTGCTGGTCATATGGCCAATGTAAGACTTCAAGTAAAAGGGTATGGCCACACAGAGATGAGTGTCTCCCATTCTTCTCTGCAGATCCCCTCAAGCTCTGTCAGGTTGGATGGGGAGCGTTGCTGCACAGCTATTTTCAGGTCTCTCCTGAGATGTTCGATTGGAATCATGTCTGGGCGACTCAAGGACATTCAGAGACTTGACCCAAAGCCACTCCTGCGTTGTCTTGGCTGTGTGCTTAGGGTCGTTGTCCTGTTTGAAGGTGAACCTTCACCCCATTCTGAGGTCCTGAGAGCTCTGGAGTAGGTTTTCATCAATGATCTCTCTGTACTTTGCTCTGTTCATCTTTCCCTCGATCCTGACTAGTCTCCCAGTCCCTGCCGCTGAAAAACATCCCCACAGCATGATGCTGCCACCACCATGCTTTACCGTAGGGATGGTGCCAGGTTTCCTCCAGACGTGACGCTTGGCTTTCAGAGCAAAGAGTTCAATCTTGGTTTCATCAGACCAGAGAATCGTGTTCCTCATGGTCAGAGTCCTTTACGTGCAAGTGGGCTGTCATGTGCCTTTTACTGAGGAGTGGCTTCCGTCTGGTCACTCCACCAATCAGGCCTTTATGGTAGAGTGCTGCAGAGATGGTTGTCCTTCTGGAAGGTTCTCCCATCTCCACAGAGGAACTCTGGAGCTCGGTCAGAGTGACCATCAGGTTCTTGGTCATCTCCCTGACCAAGGCACTTCTCCCCCGATTGCTCAGTTTGGCCAGGCGGCCAGCTCTAGGAAGAGTCTTTGTGGTTCCAAACATCTTCCATTTAAGAATGATGGAGGCCAATGTGTTCTTGGGGACTTTAAATACTGCAGACATGTTTTGGTACCCTTCACCAGATCTATGCCTCGAACAAACCTGTCGTCTCGGAGCTCTACGTACAATTCCTTCGACCTCACGGCTTGGTTTTTGCTCTGACATGCACTGTCAACTGTGGGACCTTATATAGACAGGTGTGTGTCTTTCCAAATCATGTCCAATCAATTGAATTTACCACAGATGGACTCCAATCAAGTTGTAGAAACATCTCAAGGATGATCAATGGAAACAGGATGCACCTGAGCTAAATATTGAGTCTCATAGCAAAGAGGCTGAATACTTATGTAAATAAGGTATCTTTTTTAAATATTTTTTTTATAGATTTTCAAAAATCTCTAAAACCCTTTTTTCACTGTCATTATGGGGTATTGTGTGAAGAGTGCTGTGGATAAAAAAAGTAAAAAATTAATCAATTTTAGAATAAGGCTGAAATGTAACAAACTGTGAAAAAAGTCAAGGCAAGCTTTGTGAAATTATATGAAATCAGGGACACCAGGTCAAAGCAAAGATTCCCTTGTAGAAGTAGCAGCCTACGGTACATAAAGTAAGGATCCGACAATAAATACAGATTCCACATAATGGAGCAATCTACTTCCTACTTCCTCCAACTGCCCAAATTAAGACTTGAAGAGCTGCTTCTGTGTGGGCAGCGCTCAGTCTAACAAGTTATCCTGAAGGCATGCCTTGCCACGTGTACCCGGCTCCGTCTTCAACTCGTAAACTCTACTGTGGCCGCATGGGGACCGTAGTCGGTCTGGACGGTCAGCTGGTTTTAGGCAGACTCAAGGGGACTATGTGGACTTCACGTGTGTCCCTCATACGTTTTCCCCTTGTGGTGGAGGCTAACTGGCTGCAGAATCGTGTTAATGAGAGGCATGTGCTTAGGCCTTGGCTGAGTCTCTCGTCTCCAAATACGTCCGATGTCTGTTTGTTATTAGAGGACGTTCACTGGAAACAGAGCTTCAGTAGAAGACACAATGAGGGCCAGTTAGTGGAGTGTTCAATATAATACACTGTGTGAGGGCCAGTTAGTAGAGTGTTCAATATAATACACTGTGTGAGGGCCAGTTAGTGGAGTGTTCAATATAATACACTGTGTGAGGGCCAGTTAGTGGAGTGTTCAATATAATAATACATGTGTGAGGGCCAGTTATGGAGTGTTCAATATAATACACTGTGTGAGGGCAGTTAGTGGAGTGTTCAATATATACACTGGTGAGGGCCAGTTAGTGGAGTGTTCAATATAATACACTGTGTGAGGGCAGTTGTAGAGTGTTCAATATAATACACTGTGTGAGGGCCAGTTAGTGGAGTGTTCAATATATACACTGTGTGGGAGGGCCAGTTAGTGGAGTGTTCAATATAATACACTGTTGTGGGGGCCAGTTAGTGGATGTGTTCAACATAATACACTGTGTGAGGGCCAGTTAGTGAGTGTTCAATATATACTCTGTGTGAGGGCCAGTTAGTGGAGTGTTCAACATAATACACTGTGTGAGGGCCAGTTAGTGGAGTGTTCAATTAAATCACTGTGTGAGGGCCAGTTAGTGAGTGTTCAATATAAATACTCTGTGTGAGGGCCAGTTAGTGAGTGTTCAATATAATATCTGTGTGAGGGCCAGTTAGTGAGTGTTTAATATAATACACTGTGTGGGGCCAGTTGTGGAGTGTTAAATATAATAACTGTGTGGAAGGCCAGTTAGTGGAGTGTTCAATATAATACTCTTTGTGAGGGCCAGTTAGTGGGTGTTAATATAATACACTGTGTGAGGGCCAGTTAGTGGAGTGTTCAAATATATCTCTGTGTGAGGGCCAGTTAGTGGAGTGTTCATATATACACTGTGTGAGGCCAGTTAGTGAGTGTTCAATATAATACACTGTGTGAGGGCCAGTTAGTGGAGTGTTAATATCAATACTCTGTGTGAGGGCCAGTTAGTGGAGTGTTCAATATAATACACTGTGTGAGGGCAGTTAGTAGAGTGTTCAATATATACACTGTGGTGAGGGCCAGTTAGTGGAGTGTTCAACTATAATACCTCTGTGTGAGGGCAGTTAGTAGAGTGTTCAATATAATACTCTGTGTGAGGGCCAGTTAGTGGAGTGTTCAACATAATACTCTGTGTGAGGGCCAGTTAGTGGAGTGTTCAATATAATACTTCTGTGTGAGGGCCAGTTAGTGGAGTGTTCAATATAATATCTGTGTGAGGGCCAGTTAGTGGAGTGTTCAATATAATACCTCTGTGTGGAGGGCCAGTTAGTGGAGTGTTCAATATAATATCTGTTGTGAGGGCAGTTAGTGGAGTGTTCAAGGTTCCACTCGGAAGCTAGAGTGGAAACGGTTCGCAATTGCCGCATTCCGCTTCGCTCCTCAGGTAGTATCACATTTTCACATTCTCATTTCATTTCATTACAGTACAACGGTTTGATTTGTTAATCTTTGGCTACTCTAGCGTCTTTGTTATCAAAGATAATTGCGTAGCTAGCCAGCTATCTCTTCGTTCTTTTAACGTAACTTTTAACGTAACGTAGTCAACACTGCTACCTAGCCAGCTATCGTACCTTCCGTTCGCTCTCAGGTAGTTCAATTTTCACATTCCATTTATTTTCATTACAGTACAACGGTTTGATTTGTTTAATCTTAGCTAGCTACTTGCCGTTTTGTTATCAAAGATAATTGCGTAGCTTAGCCAGCTATTCTTCGTTCTTTTTTAACGTACTTTTAACGTAACGTAGTCAACACTGCTACCTAGCCAGCTAGCCAGCCGACAGAGCAACACTGTAGTAACTTATTAACTTCAACGGAACGATCGATTAGTGTAGTGTTAGCTAGCTACATAGTTGTCTTTGCTGTCCTTTGTTTCTGAGATAATTGCGTAGTTTTAGACTATTCGGTTTT
>NW_019942700.1:213545-223931 GCF_002910315.2 Salvelinus sp. IW2-2015
AGGTTAATCCCTCCCAAACCCTTCCTCGATGGGAAAACCCCTAAACTCTCCGATGGGAACCCCTAAACTTCCTCGATGGGAACCCCCAACACACTCTCGATGGGAAACCCTAAACTTCCTACGATGGAATCCCCCCAACTCCTCCTCGATGGAAAACCTAAAACTCCCGATGGGAAACCCAACATTCCTCGATGGGACGAAACCCCATAACACTTCCTCGATGGGAACCCCTAAACTTCCTCGAATGGGAACCCCCGTAACCTTCCTGATGGAAACCCCTAAACTTCCTCGATGGGAATCACCCCAACCCTTCTCGATGGAACCCCATAAACTTCCTCGATGGGAAACCCTACCCTCCGCGAAACAACCTTCCTCGATGGGCGAAACCCCAACTCGATGGGACCCACTCCTCGATGGGAAACCCCTAACTGTCCCGATTGGAAAACCAAACTCCCGAGGGAACCCCCCACCCTTCTCCGATTGGGAACCCCTAAACTCCCTCGATGGGAATAAAATCCCAACCACCTTCCTCGATGGGAGGAACCCCCTAAACTTCCCGTGGAATCCCCAACCCTTCCTCGATGGGAACCCCCTAAACTTCCTCGATGGGGAAACCCTAAACTTCCTTCGAATGTGGACCCCCTAAAACTTCCTACGATTGGGAAAAACCCCTACAACACCTCGCCATGGCGGGAAGTTCCCTTCTAAACTGATTCCTCGCTGGGGGGAAACCCTCTTAAACTCCTTCGGATTGGGAAACCCCTAACGACTTCCTTTGAATGGGAAACCCCTAAACTTCCTCATGGGAACCCCCCCAAACCCTTCCTCGCCATGGGAACCCCCTATACATTCTCTCGAGATGGGCCCCCCCCAAGCCCTTCCATCGATGGGAAAACCCCCATACACTTCCCTCGATGGAAACCCCCTAAACTTCCTCGATGGCGAAATCCCCTACACTTTCCTCGATGGGAACCCCCTAAACTTCTGTATTGGGAAACTCTAAACTTCCTCGATGCGAAACCCCTAAACTGCTACCCTCGATGGGGAACCCTAAACTTCCATCGATCGGCGGAACCCCCCCCCAACCCTTCCTCGATGGGAACCCCCTAAACTTCCTCGTGTGGAAGCCCCCCCCCCCCCCCCAACCCTTCCTCGATTGGAACCCCCTAAAACTTCTCGATGGGAACCCCCCAAAGCCTCCCGATGGGAACCCCCTACATCTCTCCTCCGATTAGGGGAATCCATTAAACTATTCACTGTCTCTGCATACCGATTTGCATCGTCTCTTATCTTTGTTATCCCATCCTCGATGGGGAAGCCCCTACCACTTTTACGTTCCTCGATGGGAACCCCCATAACTTCCAATGGGGAAAGCCTACACTTCCTCGATGGGAACCCCCAAACTTTCCTCGTGGGAACCCTAAACTTTCTCCGATGGAACCCCCTAAACTTCCTCGAAGGGAACCCCCTAAAACTTCCTCGAGGGAACCCCCTAAAAACTTCCTTGATGGGACACCCACAACTAGGTCCCTAGGAATCCTACTTTGCTGATGGGAACTCCCTAAACTTCCTCATCGACCTACTTTGTGGGAACCCCTAAACTTCTCGATGGGAAACCCTAAACTTTCCTTGATGGGAACCCCTTAAACTTAAACTTCCTCGATGGGAACCCCCCCAACCCTTCCTCGATGGGAACCCCCTAAACTTCCTCGAAGGGAACCCCCTAAACTTCCTCGAAGGGAACCCCCTAAACTTCCTTGATGGGAACACCCACAAGCTTTCCTCTATGGGAAACTCCTAAACTTCCTAGATGGGAAACCCCTAAACTTCCTCGATGGGAACCCCCTAAACTTCCGATGGGAATGGCTAGTATTACCACCATCATGAAATTATCATATGGCTCCTTCTTATGTCACCTAGTGGCTTCCTCGATGGGAACCCCCCCCAAGCCTTGCTCGATGGGAACCCCCCCCCAACCTTTCCTCGATGGGAAATCCCCCAACCTTTCCTCGATGGGAAACCCTCATTCTCCCTCGATGGGAAACCCTTCCTTGATGGGGCACGGCCACTTGATCCGTGATTATATCTTTTCACGTTGCCTGTCAGGTATGGTTTCCAGTCCCTTTGGCAATTCATTAATTTCCCCTTTTTTGAATATCGATATCACAAAACAATTCCAGTAATCTATAAAAGGTGTCAACAATAGGGGAAAGGGTTTAGGTAACAAACGTTCTCCAAGTCCTCTTGCGTTTTGCTTGCTTAACAACATACTATACATAATGTCCGGCTTTTTTTTACAAAGGCAAGATGGTAACGTTACTATTTGATTTTGTGGCACAGTGTTTCTTTTCACTCATGTTACAGAGTCTGTTCAGTGAACCATGCTGCTTATGTGATAATGACTAACCTTGCCTGAAATCTGAAGGCTTGCATTAGCTTCCTAAGCAAAAATGAATAGGCTTTGAGTTCAGTGTGCTACCACAGTCTTACAGTCCTGTTCAGAAACAACAGCATCGGTTGCTCCTACTTGTCTGTGTCGATGTGGTAATCAAGCTATAAAATCTGAATATCCTGCACATTTCTTTCTGGCCTTGTAATGAAAATAAAAATGTGTTAGAACTAAAAAATAAAAAATAAAAAGAGAGGGAGAAAACAGAAGTTGCAGGTTACCATGGCAACCCTGATAAATACATCTCCATAACTTGGTCCCTGACCGCTGAGATTAGACCACTGGGACAAGGGAAAAAAAGATACCCTTTTGTTACATTCCTGGGGTCTGGTCGCCGAGTGACGGCAACAGTGCTATTAGACTACTTTTAGCTGTTTCCTTAATGAGCGCAGAAGGAAATGTCTCACCATCGGCTGTCCCCGTCCGGGTTCATTGTGTGACAGTGAGCGCAGAAGGAAATGTCTCACCATCGGCTGTCCCCGTCCGGGTTCATTGTGTGACAGTGAGCGCANTCCCCGTCCGGGTTCATTGTGTGACAGTGAGCGCAGAAGGAAATGTCTCACCATCGGCTGTCCCCGTCCGGGTTCATTGTGTGACAGTGAGCGCAAATAAAACGTAATAATACAACTCAAAAATAATACGGAATTCTCTGGAATTAACCGACTGTGGATTACACAAGGCTATTTCTACAGCACGTGTACAGCCTCAGTATGCTTCCATACCAAACGTTCTCTGAATCCTCTCAAACTTTTCCATCAGTTGATATAAATAGAATAAAACATAGTAAAAGTTCCCACATAAAACACTTTAGACATTGACTTAAACATTCCCTTTTACTTTTGTTTGTATTAAATGCATGCTGTACCATACTTATCCCTACCCATAATGCATTGTCCCCATTCCTTTAGCCCTCTTTTTCCTCTTTGGGAAGACTGGCAAGGGCCCATTATCCCAGGACAGAATGTAGTCCTGGTAAGGGCCCATTATCCCAGGACAGAATGTAAGTCCTGGTAAGGGGCCCATTAATCCCAGGACAGAATGTAGTCCTGGTAAGGGCCCATTATCCCAGGACAGAATGTATTCCTGGTAAGGGCCCATTATCCCAGGACAGAATGTAGTCCCCTGGTAAGGGCCCATTATCCCAGGACAGAATGTATTCCTGGCAAGGCCCATTATCCCAGGACAGAATGTATTCCTGGTAAGGGCCCCATTATCCCAGGACAGAATGTATTCCTGGTAAGGGCCCATTATCCCAGGACAGAATGTATTCCTGGTAAGGGCCCATTATCCAGGACAGAAATGTAGTCCTGGTAAGGGCCCATTATCCCAGGACAGAATGTATTCCTGGCAAGGGCCCATTATCCCAGGACAGAATGTATTCCTGGTAAGGGCCCATTATCCCAGGACAGAATGTATTCCTGGCAAGGGCCCATTATCCCAGGACAGAATGTATTCCTGGTTAAGGGCCCATTATCCCAGGACAGAATGTAGTCCTGCTAAGGGCCCATTATCCCAGGACGAATGTAGTTCTGCTAAGGGCCCCATTATCCCAGGACAGAATGCAGTCCTGGTAAGGGCCCATTATCCCAGGACAGAATGTAGTCCCGTAAAGGCCCATTATCCAGGACAGAATGTAGTCCTGGTAAGGGCCCATTATCCCAGGACAGAATGTAGTTCTGGTAAGGGCCATTATCTCAGGACAGAATGTAGTCCTGGTAAGGCCCATTATCCCAGGACAGAATGTAGTCCTGGTAAGGGCCCATTATCCAGGACAGAATGTAGTTCTGGTAAGGGCCCATTATCCCAGGACAGAATGTAGTTCTGGTAAGGGCCCATTATCTCAGGACAGAATGCAGTCTCTGGTAAGGGCCCATTATCCCAGGACAGAATGTAGTCCCGGTAAGGCCCATTATCTCAGGACAGAATGTAGTCCTGGTAAGGCCCATTATCCAGGACAGAATGTAGTCCCGGTAAGGCCCATTATCCAGGACAGAATGTAGTCCTGATAAGGGCCCATTATCCCAGGACAGAATGTAGTCCTGGTAAGGGCCCATTATCTCAGGACCGAATGTAGTCCTGATAAGGGCCCATTATCCCAGGACAGAATGTAGTCCTGGTAAGGGCCCATTATCCCAGGACAGAATGCAGTCCCGGTAAGGGCCATTATCCAGGCACAGAATGTAGTCCTGGTAAGGGCCCCATTATCTCAGGACCGAATGTAGTCCTGATAAGGGCCCATTATCCCAGGACAGAATGTAGTCCTGATAAGGGCCCATTATCCCAGGACAGAATGTAGTCCTGGTAAGGGCCCATTATCCCAGGACAGAATGTAGTCCTTATTAGACTCACCTGTTTCTCAATATAGCTCGTCTACACCCCCCCCCTCCCCCCCCCCATACACATTCCCTACCCCCCTATACACCCCCCCCCCCATACACACACGCCCCCTTATATCCCCACCATATACCCCTCACACACAAACTTTTCACCCTTTCATATTCTCTATTTTTGCGTATTTCTGACACTGAATATGGTCAGATCTTCAATCAAAACATAATATTAGATAAAGGGAACCTGAGTGAACAAATAACACAAAATGTTGATAATTAAATAAATGATTAAAGTAACAAAGTTATGCCACACCCCAAAAAAGTAATTGCCCCCTTTACACTCAATAACTGGTTGTGCCATTTGTAGCTGCAATGGCTCCAACCAAACGCTTCCTGCTGTTGTTGATCCGTCTCTCACAATAATGGATTCTGCTCAGTATCAGAGAATTCTAAAGGGGAATGTCAGGCTAGTCATCCGTGAGCTGAAGAGCAGCTGGGTCATGCAGCAAGACAATGATCCAGAACACACTAATCACATCACATCAAGCTTTATTTATAMAGCACATTTCAGAGACGGACAACACAATGTGCTTCACAGGAAAAAACCTAATAAAAACAATGAAAATAAAAAGTGAAATATTTAAATCAGGAATAAACATAAAAGATCTCTTAAAAATGTCCACAGTTTTGGGCCCCCTCAGGTTCTCTGGCAGGCTATTCCAGAGGCTGGGGTCATAGTAACTAAAGGCTGCCTTTCCATGTCTCTTGGTCTTAGGTTTTGGGATAGTTAAAAGGCCAGTGCCAGAGGACCTGAGGAATCTACTGAGTACATCACTTAAAAGGATGCCTGACATGTATTGGGGTGCACAATCGTGGGTTGATTTATAAACCAATAGAAGAATCTAAAAATGAATTCTATCAGCCTGAGAGAGAAATGTCCGCACCGTGGCAATGTTCCTCAGGTGGTAAAAAGCTATTTTGTTCACATTCCTAATGTGTGATTCGAAATTGAGTTAAGAATCTGAAATAACAGCTCGTTTTTTTTACCTGGTGTTTTATCTTTATTACCCGTGAATTAAAATGTGAGGCCTAATTCTCTCTCTCTGTGCTTTGGCTCCAACAATAAGTACCTCAGTCTTGTCTTGATTTAGCTGGAGGAAGTTGTGAGCCATCCCAAGTATTTAAAATCACTAATACAGTCAAATAATTTCTCAGTGGAGCTAAAATCCTCTGCTGACACAGAAATGTAAAGTTGAGTATCGTCTGCGTAGCAGTGAAAATCAAAGCTGTGCTTTCTAAAAACGCCGCCAAGGGGTATATATAAACATATATAAACTGAACAGTACCGGACCCAAAATGGAACCTTGTGGAACGCCACATGTGATATGCATTTCCTCTTAGTTATGTTCACCAAGAGTGACAAAAAAAACAGCTTACGACCGGTTAAATAGATCCTAGTCTACATCAGAATGGCTGAAAATAAAGTTCTGGAATGGCCTAGTCAAAGTCCAGATCTAAACCTGATTGAGATGTTGTGGCAGGACCTGAAATTAGCAGTTCATGGTCAAAAATCCACAAAAATGTTTCTGAGTTAAAGCAGTTCTGCATGGAAGAGTGGGCCAAAATTCCTCCACAGCGACGTGAGCGTCTGATCAACAACTACAGGAAGCGTTTGGTTGGAGTCGTTACAGCTAAAAGTAGAACACCCAGTTATTGAGTATTGGTTATTGCATAACTTTGCTTTTTAAATAAATGAAAAAAAGTATGAAAATGTTGTGTTATTTGTCTACTCATGTTCGGGTGATGTGGAGGTAAACCCAGGCCCTGCATGTCCCCAGTCACCCTCATTTGTTGACTTCTGTGATCGAAAAAGCCTTGGCCTCATGCATGTCAACATCAGAAGCCTCCTCCCTAAGTTTGCCTTACTCACCGCTTTAGCACACTCTGCCAACCCTGATGTCCTTGCCGTGTCCGAATCCTGGCTTAGGAAGGCCACCAAAAATTCTGYGATTTCCATACCCAACTATAACACTTTCCGTCAAGATAGAACTGCCAAAGGGGGAGGAGTTGCAATCTACTGCAGAGATAGCCTGCAAAGTTCTGTCATAGACTTTCCCAGGTCTATGCCAAACAGTTCGAACTTTAATTTTAAAAATAATCTCTCCAGGAAATAAGTCTCTCACTGTTGCGCCTGTACCGACGCCCTCAGCTCCCAGCTGTGCCCTGGACACCATCTGTGAATTGATCGCTCCCCATCTAGCTTCAGAGTTTTGTTCTGTTAGGTGACCTAAACTGGATATGCTTAACACCCCGGCAGTCCTACATCCAAGCTGATGCCTCAATCTCACACAAATCATCAAGGAACCCACCAGGTACAACCTAAATCCGTAAACATGGGCACCCTAATAGACATTATCCTGACCAACCTGCCCTCCAAATACACCTCTGCTGTTCTTCAATCAAGAATCTCAGCGATCACTGCCTCATTGCCTGTATCCGGACGGGTCGCGGTCAAACGACCACCCCTCATCACTGTCAACGCTCCTAAAAACTTCTGCGAGCAGGCCTTTCTAATCGACCTGGCCCGGGTACCCTGGAAGGATATTGACCTTCATCCCGTCAGTTGAGGATGCCTGGTCATTCTTTAAAAGTTACTTCCTCACCATATTAGACAAGCATGCTCCGTTCAAAAAATGCAGAACCAAGAACAGATATAGCCTTGGTTCACTCCACGACCTGACTGCCCTCGACGCAGCCAAAAACATCCTGTGGCGAACTGCAATAGCATCGAAGAGCCCCCCGCGATATGCTAACTCTTCAGTGGAAGTCAGGAACCAATCACGCAGTCAGTCAGGAAAGCAAAGGCCAGCTTTTTCAAGCAGAATTTGCATCCTGTAGCTCTAACTCCAAAAAGTTCTTGGGATACTGTAAAGTCCATGGAGAACAAGAGCACTCCTCCCAGGCTGCCCACTGACTGAGGCTAGGTTAACGGGTCACCAACGATAAATCCTATAATGAAGGACTTCAACAGCGATTCTCAATGGCTGGCCATGCCTTCTCCTGGCGACTCCAAACCTGGCCAACCAGGGCCCCGCCCCCCCCCGCTGCTCTCGGCCGAAGCCTCCCCAGCTTCTCCTTTAACCAAATCAGATAGCAGATGTTCTGAAGAGCTAGAAACCTGGACCCATACAAATAAGCTGGGCTTGAAATCTTGGACCCCCTATTTTGAAACTGTCCGCCGCCAATTTGCAACCCCTATGTACCAAGCCTGTTCAACCTCTCCTTCGTATCATCTGAGATCCCCGAAGGAATTGGAAAAGCTGCCCGGTGCCATCCCCCTCTTCAAAGGGGGAGACATCCTGGACCCAAACTGTTACAGACCTATATCCATCTGCCCTGCCGGTATCTAAGGTCTTCGAAAGCAAGTCAACAAACAGATTCACTGACATCTCGATCCCACCGTACTTTCTCCGCTGTGCAATCCGGTTTCCGAGCCGGTCACGGGTGCACACCCCTCAGCCACACTCAACGGTACTAAACGATATCATAACGCGCCATCGATAAAAGACATCATACTGTTGCAGTCTCTTCTATCTCACGCCATGGCCAGGCTTTCGACTCTGTCAAATTCACCAACTATCTTATCGGAGACTCGGTAGCCTCGTTTTTCTAATGACTGTTTCCTTGGCCTGGTTTCACCAACTACTTGCAGACAGATCAGTGTGTCAAATCGGAGGCATGTTGTCCGGTCCCTGGCAGTCTTCTATGGGGGTTACACAGGGTTCAATTACTCGGGCGACTCTTTTCTCTGTATACAATCAATGATGTTGCCTCTTGCCTGCGGGCGATTCCTGATCCACTCTACGCACGACACCATTCTATATTACTTCCGGCCCTTCCCTTGGACACTTGCTATCTAACTCCATACGAGCTTCAATGCCATACAACACTCCTTCGTGGCCTCCAACTGCTTTAAACGGCTAGTAAAACAAATGGCATGGCTTTTCAAACCGTTCGGCTGCCTGCACCGCAGCCGACTAGCATTCACCACCTGGACGTTCGACTAGAATATGTGGAATCTATAAGTAACCTAGTGTCTGGCTACGACTGCAAACTCTCCTTCCAGACTCATATTCAAACATCTCCAATCAAATCAAATCAAGAATTCGGCTTTCTATTCCGGCAAAAAGCCTCCTTCACTCACCCGCCAAACTTACGCCTAGTAAACGACTATCTACCGATCCTCGACTTCGGCGATGTCATCTACAAAATAGCTCCAATACTCTACTCAGCAAAACTGGATGCAGTTTATCACAGCTGCCATTCGTTTTTGTTACTAAATCACCTTATACGACCCACCACTGCGACCTGTATGCCCTAGTCGGGCTGGCCCTCGCTACAGTGTTCGTCGTCAGACCCACTGGCTCCAGGTCATGCTACAAGGCGATGCTAGGTAAAGTGCGCCTTATCTCAGTTCCACTGGTCACCGATGGCTACCCCCACCCGCAGCACGCGCTCCAAGCCAGGTGTATCTCACTGATTCATCCCTAAACCAAAACCTCATTGGACGCCTTTCCTTCAGGTCTCTGCTGCCTGCAACTGCAAACGAATTGCAAAATCTCTGAAGTTGGAGACTTTATGTCCCTCACAACTTTTAAAAATCTGCTATCCGAGCAGCTAACGATCGCTGCAGCTGTACATAGTCTCTGTAAATACCCACCCAATTTTAACCTACCTCACCCCCCCATTACGGCTTTTATTTATTTACTTTTTTTGCCTCTTTGCACCACCAGTATCTCTTCTGGCCACATGATGCATCTGATGATTTATCATCCATGTTAATCTGGCTAAATTGTAATTATTCGATTATTGCCTACCTCAATGCCTTTTGCACACATTGTATATATATTCTCTTTTTTTTGGATCTACCATGGTATTGTCTTGTTTATTGTTTACTCATTGTATTAACTCTGTGTTGTCTGTTCACACTGCTATGCTTATCTTGGGCCAGGTCGCAGTTGGCAATGAGAACTTGTTCTCAATAGCCTACCTGGTTAAATAAAGGTGGAATACAAAAAAATGTTTCCATGGTATATAATATTAGTTTGGGTGAACATCTGAAAGTGGAGCAAATACTTTTTCACGTATGCGCGCACACGACACACACACACAACACACACACACACACACACACACACAACACACACAACACACACACAGCACAACCACACACACCACAACACAACACACCACACACCACACACAACACACACACCGGTGCTTCATAACCAGAAGGAAGCCGTCAATTGATTAATGTTCCATTGCTTAGCCTATACGCAACAAACTGTCTACTCCCTGTGAATGAAGAGTCACTACACCCTCTAGCACTTGATGCCTGACTAGTAAGCCGGCGACCCTTGTGTCTTGGTTTGTTTGATTTATCAGGCTCCTGGTCCTCAACCTTTCTTTCCCCCCCACCATTCCTGCTCTCTCTATTCCTCCAAACCCACATCTCATGAGCAATTCCCAACCACATTACATCACCCTTAACACTTCCCGGTCAACAACGAGGAAAGCTAAAGGAAGGTCAGGAAACAAGGTAAAGGA
>NW_019942700.1:226188-242662 GCF_002910315.2 Salvelinus sp. IW2-2015
GGTGAAGGGTTGGCTAGAAGGAAAGGGACGTGAAAGGTTGGCTAGAAGGAAAGGGACGTGAAAGGTTGGCCAGAAGGAAAGGGATGTGCGTACAAGGCTCTAAAACCAATAGTATTTCACGGAGGACACACAAACACAAGATATACACACCACCGGGTTTACCTGTTCTAGGTCTTCCTTTGGATGAGGCCATGCGGCGGGGAGCCCGTGCATAGTTTCGATCTTACGAGAAAGCTGCCAAACAACACCAACATAGTGGTCCAGGCCAAACCGGAGGACACTCACTATTCATATACCTCAAATCCCTGCTTGACTCACTCACCATACCTTGTGACATCATAGCTTGTGACATCATATGCTTGTGATATCATAGCTTGTGAAATCATATAGCTTGTGAAATCATAGCTTGTGAAATCATAGCTTGTGATATCATACCTTGTGATATCATAGCTTGTGAAATCATAGCTTGTGAATATCATAGCTTGTGAAATCATAGCTTGTGATATCATACCTTGTGATATCATACCTTGTGATATCATACCTTGTGCTTTCATAGCTTTGAAATCATAGCTTGTGATATCATAGCTTGTGAAATCATAGCTTGTGATATCATAGCTTGTGAAATCATAGCTTGTGATATCATAGCTTGTGATATCATAGCTTGTGATATCATAGCTTTTGAATGAGCCCTATTTATAAGCCCATAGCAATGGATAACACTGTCTCCCTTTTTAGTAGGAGTATTGATTTAATACGTGTGACAGAAATCCTTGCCAGGGGGAAATGGATGATAAAAGTCAAAGCAAAGCTTGTGTTTTATTCTATTATACAAATCTGAAAACAAATGAAATGTTTGGAGTTTGCTATAAAAAAACTAAACAAGTAGGGTCTCTGTCAGAAGAAAACCCTCTTTGCCACATGTGAAGCCTGTAACTGTGACGGGACGCTTCAATTAAATGTTTTGATCAAGTGACCTCGACAACAAAAAGTTGATCCTATCACTTCTGGAAATTGATTTTTATATACGACGCACAGAGGGTACTTAATCTTCATACTACCAACATATTTTTACATACATGAAATACTAAAACTTGGGTCATTTTGACCCCAAAAAGAAACTATTGGAAAAAGCAACAATCATAGAAGAATATAAACTTGATTCTTATCAAAACATCATGAGATATATAAATAAATAAAACGATTTAGCAAAAGTATTGTTAATTAGCATATTCTGTAAAACAAACAAATGTTTACTTTAATGTGCAGAAAGTACAATCCACATTTACCATCATTAGAATGTAGTATCATTTCGTTTTTAGAATTTTGAAGTAAATACTAATTTGGTCATATTTCCAGCAACATTTGAAATACACAAAAAGTGATTCAATGCATTGATCCTGGGAGACAATGTCCAAAAATATGGCTTAGTTTTCTTTATTTACTTAACCCACTAGTGAAACAATGGGATTGTTAGGTTAGATTACTTGTTAGATATTACTGCACGGTCGGAACTAGAAGCACAAGCATTTCGCTACACTCGCATTAACATCTGCTAACCATGTGTATGTGACAAATAAAAGTCGATTTGATTTGATTGGTAGGGTCTATGGCAGGATGGCTCAAAAATCATGCCCAAATAATCCTCAAAGTCACTTTAAACCAAATGTTATAGCAATACAAATACCATAACAAGTTGCACATATAGATTATTGGAGGACATTATAGGAAATCTGGTATTTATATAATATTTCCTGTAGAATAAAAAAAAAATTCTGAAGAATACTCACCAATACAGCACAATGTATACATTAAGGGTAGCTGGTTTCTGGATTATAAATCTATCAACTATTCATACCACTGACTGACTTTTATGAGCGGTTTTGACTACAACTAAGCATATCTGTAAAGGTCATCTTTTATTTTGTACACAGCGATAACCAGTTATAACCAGTTATAACCATAGACGAGTAGATAAGACATGCCACCTCTTCAGGTGATCTGTCTAACTGGTCAACAGCACTGATACAGGTTCCCCTCCACCCTGGGGTGGCATGGATAGGTTATCACGTCTCCAGAGAAACCTTGATTCAAATAAAGGTCCTATTTATCAAATGACTGTAGGCGGAATTAGGTGTTTTTGTCTGCTATTAAAATGACGCCAAAGGACTTGCATATTTATCCATATTGATACAGAAATACAATACTAATATTTAGATTTGTGAAGAGGTTGATTGACAAAGTAATGAACAATTTGAATAAACCACCTTTGGGCTGTGATAATAAAAATTAAAAATATGACTCTGGGGTCAAAATGACCCAGGTCGGTAGTATGGGGGTTAACATGTTCACTCGGTGGGTATACAGAAGATCATTTGCTACCAATCCTATATATCCACTTGGGAGGTGTTTAAAGGACTTCCTGAGCCATTAGACCATGTTAGGGTTCTATCACAGGTAACAGCAGCATAACAAAGCTAGAGGGGAAATGGCGTAAACATTGCTGCTTTTGACTCCCCTTTCGGGCGATTTACAAAATGTTCCACAGTGGTTCAAGATACATTACCCTTCGTCATAGCTGAAGCTAAACGCTCACTCACAGGGGTAAATGGAAGAACGAAACGCTCCCTCACAGGGGTAAATGGTAGAACTAAACACTCCCTCCACAGGGGTAAATGGTAAACTAAAACACTCCCTCACAGGGGTAAATGGTAGAACTAAACGCTCCCTCACAGGGGTAAATGGTAGCCCAAAACACTCCCTCACAGGGGTAAATGGTGAAACTAAACGCTCCCTTCACAGGGGTAAATGGTAGCATAACGCTCCTCACAGGGGTAAATGGTAGAACTAAACACTCCCTCACAGGGGTAAATGGTAGAACTAAACACTCCCTCACAGGGGTAAATGGTAGAACTAAAAGCTCCCCCACAGGGGTAAATGGTAGAACTAAAAGCACATGTCAAGGGAATTCAATGATGATCGTATGGCAAGCAAAGCATAAACACTTTGATAGGAAGGCCTGAGGGGCACAACTCAGATGTTTGTCGGACAGAAGATATCGAGATGGACAGTCAGTCTATGTCGTGGGTATAAATAACAACACGTGTGGCCAACCCGTGGTTGAGCGGTGACACCACAGGCTCTTCTGTTACAACGCACCGACCTAGCCAAAGGGTGCACCGGAAACTAAATTCAGAGCTTTCCACCGCATATCTGACGTTTACAACTCTACTAGATTATCACTACTGTCCTCATTGTAATCGGATCAAAATGCATTCTTTGAGTTGGTTTCTGCCAACCTGGAATGGTGTTGATATTGATAGGTCCAGAAATACAGATGAATAACTGTTAGTGCAGATGAATTCCTGGTTAGGGACATTTCAGTGAAGAACTAATAGTAACATGGGTCCAAATGAGGAAGGTTTCAATTAGTGAACTGTGAAAAAGCAACAATCATTTTTTTGGGCTTATAAATTAAAATGATACAGTACGTACCCATTGGTTCTTGAAGAATATAACTTATGAGTTCAACTGTCGTACCCCATCAGAAGGTAAAATATAAGCTTGTTATAAAGTAAATGTAAACAAACAACGTATAGGGTCAAAACATGGTTAAAACTAAAATGTTGATCTCAAGGATGGTCAGTCCTTGCATTCATACCTCTATCCATGAATTTGAGAGTGGTGACATTTCTCCAGTCCCATCCCTCAGCTTTTAACCCGGAACAATGGCGGGGAGGGGCTTTGTTATCGTTTCAACTGCTGATTGGCGCTTTATAAATCACACAAATATCAAAACTATCCATGCAGTTTTTCCCGGAGTAAACAGTACATTTCTGACAACAAATGCATTTGTATATATTAAATAAAACCAAAACAAAGCATGCTGATAACAGACAAAGACTAAATGACAGACAAACACTAACTGACAAACACTAACTAACTAAAGTCTTTGTCTGTCAGTCTGTCAGTCAGTTAGACTAACTGACAGACAGACTAACTGACAGACAGACTAAATAACAGACAAAGACTAACTGACAGACTAAATAACAGACAAAGACTAACAGACAGACTAAATAACAGACAAAGACCAACTGAGAGACAGACTAAATAACAGACAAAGACTAACTGACAGACTAAACAACAGACAAAGACCAACTGAGAGACAGACTAAATAACAGACAAAGACCAACTGACAGACTAAATAACAGACAAAGACCAACTGACAGACAGACTAAATAACAGACAAAGACTAACTGACAGACTAAACAACAGACAAAGACCAACTGACAGACAGACTAAATAACAGACAAAGACTAACTGAGAGACAGACTAAATAACAGACAAAGACCAACTGACAGACTAAATAACAGACAAAGAACCAACTGACAGACAGACTAATTAACAGACTAAATACAAGACAAAGACTAACGACAGACCTAAATAACAAGACAAAGACCTAACGAACAGACTACATAACAGACAAAGACGCAACTGAGAGACAGACTAAATAACAGACAAAGACAACTGAAACGATAAAAACAGACAAAGACCAACTGAGACAGACTCAAATACAGACAAAAGACTAACTGACAGACTAAATAACAGACAAAGAACCAACTGACAGACAGACTAAACAACAGCAAAGACTAACTGACAGACAGACTAAAATAACAGACAAAGAACTAACTGACAAGACAATAACACTAAAACAGACAAAGACTCAACTGACAGACTAAATAACAGACAAAGACAACTGACAGACTAGAATAACAGACAAAGACTAAACTGACGACAACTAATACACAGACAAAGACCAAACTGACAGACTAAATAACGAACAAAGACTAACTGAGAGACAGACACTGAAATAACAGACAAAGACCAACTGACACAGACAGACCTAAACAATAACAGACTAAACAAGACGCACCAGCTGAACAGACTAAATAACAGACAAAGACCAACTGACAACGACTAAATAACAGCACAAAAGACTAACTGACAGACTAAACTAAACAGACAAAGACACACACAGACAGACTAAAACAGACCAAAGACATAACTGAAGACTAAATAACAGACAAAGACCAACTGAATGACAGACTAAAACACATAGACAAACGACCTAAACTGAGACAGACTAAATAACAGACAAAGACTAACTGACAGACTAACAACAGACCAAAGACTAACTGACAGACTAAAAAAAACAAAGACCTAACTGACAGACTAATAACAGACAAGACCAATGACCAGACCTAAGACAGACAAACTAACAGACAAAGACTAACTGAACAGACAACTAAACCAGGGACAAAGACTAACTGACAGACTTAAATAACAGACAAAGACCAACTGACAGACCTAAACAACAGACAAACACTAACTGACAGCGACTAAACAACAGACAAAGACCAAACTGACAGACTAAACAACAGACAAGACCAAAGAAAACAGACTGACAAGACTAAAACAACAGACAAAGACCAAACTTGCGACAGACTAAACAACAGACAAAGACCAATGACAGACTAACAACAGACAAAGACTAAACTGCAGACAGACTAAACAACAGACAAAGACCAAACTGACCAGACTAAACATAACAGACAAAGACTAAACTGACAGACAGACTACATCAACAGCAAAGCCAACTGACCAGACTAAATAACAGACAACGACTAACTGAGACAGACTAAACACAGACAAAGACCAACTGCCCAGACAGACTAAAACAGACCAAAGACCAACTGACAGACTAAACAACAGACAAAGACCTAACTGACAGACAGACAAATAACAGACAACACGACTAACTGACAGACTAAAACAGACCAAAGACCAACTGACAGTGACTAAATAACAGAACAAGACTAACGACAGACACTAACAGACAAAGACCAACGGAGACAGACTAAACAACAGACAAAGCACTGAGACTAAACAATAAACCAAGACAAACTGACAAACAAAGACAAGACTAACGACAAACAACCCGACAAAGACCAACTGACAGACTAAATAACAGACAAAGACTAACTGACAGACAGAACTAAATAACAGAAAAGACTAACTGACAGACTAAACAACAGAACAAAGACTAACTGACAGAACTAAATAACAGACAAAGACTAATGACAGACTAAATAACAGACAAAGACCAACTGAAACAGAGACACAGACTAAACAACAGACCAAAGACCAACTGACAGACTAAACCAAGACAAAGACTAACTGACAACTAAACACAGACAAAGACTAAACTGACAGACTAAACAACAGACAAACGACCAACTGACAGACAATAAGACAAACGAACGACAAAGACCAACTGACAGAACTAAACAACAGACAAAGACTAACTGCACAGACTAACAGCAGACAAGACTACTGACAGACTAAACAACAGAAAGACCCCACTGACAGACTAAACAACAAGACAACGACTACCACTGACAGACAAACAACAGACAAAGACCAACTGACAGACCTAAACAACAGACAAAGACCAACTGATCAGACTAACAACAGACAAAGACCAACTGAACAGACTAAACAACAGACAAAGACCAACCTGACAGACTAAACAACAGACAAAGACCCAACTGACAGACTAAACAACAGACAAAGACTAACTGCAGACAGACTACAACCAACAGACAAAGACCCAACTGAACAAGACAGACTAAATAACAGACAAAGACCAACTGACAGACTAAATAACCAGACAAAAGACTAACTGACAGACAGACTAAATAACAGACAAAGACTAACTGACAGAGTAAATAACAGACAAAGACCAACTGACAGACTAAATAACAGACAAAGACTAACTGACAGACTAAATAACAGACAAAGACCAACTGACAGACAGACTAAATAACAGACAAAGACTAACTTGACAGACTAAATAACAGACAAAGACGCAACTGACAGACTAAATAACAGCAAAGACTAACTGACAACTAAAATACAGACAAAGACCAACTGAACTGACAGACTAAACAACAGACAAAGACTAACTGACAGACAGACTAAATAACGACAAAGACTAACTGACAGACTAAATAACAACAAGACCAACAGACAGACTAAATAACAGACAAAGACCAACTGACAGACTAAATAACAGACAAGAACCAACTGACTGACCAGACTAAACAACAGGACAAAGACACTGACAGACAGACTAAATAACAGACAAAGACCAACTGATAGACAGACTAAATAACAGACAAAGACTAACTGACAGACAGACTAAAATAAACAGACAAAGACTACTGACAGACAGACTAAATAACAGACAAAGACCACTGAAGACAGACTAAATAACGACAAAGACTACTGACAGACAGACTAAATAACAGACAAGACTAACTGACAGACAGACTAAATAACAGACAAAGACCAACTGACAGACAGACTAAATAACAGACAAAGACCAACTGACAGACAGCTAAATAACAGACAAAGACTAAACTGAACAGACAGACTAAATAAACAGACACAGACCAACCTGACCAGACTAAATAACAGACAAAGACTAACTGACAGACAGACTAAATAACAGACAAAGAACCAACTGACAGACTAAACAACAACAAAGACTAACTACTGTATTGTCAAGGTTTAACACCCAAAATCTTCTCACAAAAGTATTTTGGGCTGCCTGAAGAACTCATAACTCACTGGATGTAGTTTTGGTCAAAAGCACATATTCACACCAAACACAAACACACAGTAATGTAATTAAACACCGGGCGTGGGCGTATTACCGTAGGACCCAGCTCTTCTGGAAAATAAAATCATTTCAATCAGGTTGTTTTTGAAAGTGGGTCCATGACGAATAGTTCAAAGGAATTCTCCCTCATAAAACCATTGTATTATAGTTAATGCTCACAAAGTTGTGACGAACAACGCGTTGGGAAAATATTCAGGCCCTTGACTTTTTCCACATTTTTGTTATACGTTACAAAATGTTATTCTAAAATTGCTCAAATAGTATTTCCTCCCCTCAATCTACACACAATTCCCCATAATGACAAAGTAAAAACAGGGTTTTGGAAATGTTTGCAAATGTATAAAAAAAAATGAAAATATCAAATTTTTGGACAAACCTACTCATTCAAGGTTTTTTCTTTCATTTTCACAGTCTGAACCAAGCCCACTGGTAACCTGCGCCTGGGTTCCAGTCTGACCAGAACCACTGTAAACCTGCCCTGGGTCCAGTCTGAACCCAGACCCACACTGTAACCCTGCCTGGGTCAGTCTGACCGCCCTGTAACTGCCTGGGTCAGTCTGAACCAGACCACTGTAACCTGCCCTGGGTCCAGTCTGAACCAGACCACTGTAACCTGCCTGGGTCCAGTCCTGAAACCAGACCAACTGTAACCTGCCCTGGGTCCAGTCTGAACCAGACCACTGTAACTGCCCTGGGTCCAGTCTGACCACACTGTACCTGTCCTGGGTCCAGTCTGAACCCAGACCACTGTAACCTGCCCGGGTCCAGTCTGAACCAGACCACTGTAACCTGCCCTGGGTCAGTCTGAACCAGACCACTGTACCAGCCCTGGGTCCAGTCTGAACCAAGACCACTGTAACCTGTCCTGGGTCCAGTCTGAACCAGACCACTGTAACTGCCCTGGGTCCAGTCTGAACCAGACCACTGTAACCTGCCGGGTCCAGTCTGAACCAGACCACTGTAACCTGCCCTGGGTCCAGTCTGAACCAGACCACTGTACCTGCCCTGGGTCCAGTCTGAACCAGACCACTGTAACCTGCCCTGGGTCCAGTCTGAACCAGACCACTGTAACCTGTCCTGGGTCCAGTCTGAACCAGACACTGTAACCAGCCCTGGGTCCAGTCTGAACCAGACCACTGTACACTTTCCAAAGGAAAGCAGACCCAGACAGTCTTTTTTCTCTCCCTCCAGGATGGAAGGTTAAAATGCATTTCAAAGAACGACGGAAAGAGGGAGGGATGGAAAGAGAGGGAGAGAAGGGAATGAGAGAGGGAGGGAGAGTCCAGGTTGGTCAGTACTGAGGAAAGCAGCAGGCTGAGGGATGGAGAGAGGGAGGGAGGGTCCAGGTTGGTCAGTACTGAGGAAAGCAGCAGGCTGAGGGATGGAGAGAGGGAGGGAGGGTCCAGGTTGGTCAGTACTGAGGAAAGCAGCAGGCTGAGGGAAGGATGAAGGCATCTGGACAAAGGTCAAGGGCTCTCTCTTGCACTCCCTCTCTCCCTCTGGTTGCTAAGGGACTTTGAGGCTGAGTGGGGGTCACTTCACCTTGGAGGATCGCAGACAACCGTCACTATGGTTACCACATTGGAACCACCTCCACCGGGTCCGGATGGTTACCACAACCGTCACCACGAAACTGCCGTCCCCCCCAAACCCACCGGTCTCCTCCCCTCCCTCCCTCAATGTTTTGGAATGGGGCCATCCCGTTCTATCCGGCTCCCTTCATCCACTGTTCCAATTCAACCAACATCTCTCTCACACGCCAGGAGAGTGTCTGAAACCTCCCCAGGTCACACTTAACAGAAACATAGACAAGCTGTACTGCAGTGGTGGATATGGGAACCAGGTGTGTGTGTTTCCAACAGCTACGGAGGCAGAGTTAGAGGAAGCCGTGAAAGAAATAGAAGTCCCTTTAAAACAGTGGTGAAGCCTGCTACCGATACGGTGTTAAAGCAGTGGTGAAGCCTGCTACTAACACGGTGTTAAAACAGTGAAGCCTGCTACCGACAAGGTGTTAAAACAGTGAAGCCTGCTACCGACACAGTGTTCAAACAGTGGTGAAGCCTGCTACTAACACGGTGTTCAAACAGTGGTGAAGCCTGCTACTAACACAGTGTTAAAACAGTGAAGCCTGCTACCGACACGGTGTTAAAACAGTGAAGCCTGCTACTAACAAGGTGTTCAAACAGTGGTGAAGCCTGCTACCGACACGGTGTTAAAACAGTGAAGCCTGCTACCGACACGGTGTTAAAACAGTGGTGAAGCCTGCTACTAACAAGGTGTTCAAACAGTGGTGAAGCCTGCCTACCGCAGCGGTGTTAAAACAGTGAAGCCTGCTACGCACGGTGTTAAAACAGTGGTGAAGCCTGCTACCGCACGGTGTTAAAACAGTGGTGAAGCTGACCGCCACGGTGTTAAAACAGTGGTGAAGCTGAACCGACACGGTGTTAAAACAGTGGTAAGCCTGCTACCGACACGGTGTTAAAACAGTGGTGAAGCCTGCTACTAACACGGTGTTAAAACAGTGGTGAAGCCTGCTTACTAACACGGTGTTAAAACAGTGGTGAAGCCTGCTACTAACACGGTGTTAAAACAGTGGTGAAGCCTGCTACTAACAAGGTGTTCAAACAGTGAAGCCTGCTACCGACACGGTGTTAAAACAGTGGTGAAGCCTGCTACCGACAAGGTGTTAAAACAGTGGTGAAGCCTGCTACCGACACGGTGTTAAAACAGTGAAGCCTGCTACCGACACTGTGTTATTTTACTGATCGACTGCTCGTCATACAGTGGCCTGAAGTTTTGTACCACTGGGCTACTGATGTTTGTTTTATTGGCACTTCGAGCTGTGGTTCTATCCATGTTGGTTTGTCATATTGGCGCTGTCTGCGCTTCGAGCTGTGGTTCTATCCATGCGGGTTTTCAGTAATATCACTTCGAGCTGTGGTTCTATCCATGTTGGTTTTCAGTAATATCACTTCGAGCTGTGGTTCTATCCATGTTGGTTTTCAGTAATATCACTTCGAGCTGTGGTTCTATCCATGATATCCTCATGAAGGCTGAGAAACATTAACATGTCATAACCATATAATCGGAAAACAGGTCAATAGAAAGATTTATATTGTGTACTGTACACAGGAGACCATGGAAAAGGTTGTGGGAAACAAAATATTTTGATTTAAAAAAAATACATATTCTGCTACACATAAAAAGTTCACGGCGCACCACAGCAAAAAAACATTGGGAAAAAGAACATGAACCAGATGTGTTCCTTGCAGCAAAATACAGCTATATGCACCGTATACATCAAAAGGGGCAATCAGCTTTTTAAACAATAACAAAGCCAAATCCCGCCACTGTTTCTGTAAAAAGCTGAGACATTGGGCTGGAAAATGTTAAAACACTAATTCATAGAGCCATGGATGCAAGGACTGACTTTCCCACAATATCAACATTATATACTGAACAAAAATAAAACGTAATATGTAACAATTTCAATGATTTTACTGAGTTACAGTTCATATAAGGACATCAGTCAATTTAAATAAACTCATTAGGCCCTAATCTATGTATTTTATATAACWTGGCAGGGGTGCAGCAATGGGTGGGCCCAATGCATTCCCAGGCCCACCCTGGCTGGGGAGCCAGGCCCAGGCCCAGTCAATCAGAATTAGTTTTTCCCCACAAAAAGTCTTTATTACAGACAAAAATACTCCTCAGTTTCATTAGCTGTCCGGGTGGCTGGTCTCAGATGATCCCGCAGGTGAAGAAGCCAGATGTGGAGGTCCTGGGCTGGCATGGTTACACATGGTCTGCGGTTGTGAGGACGGTTGGACGTACTGCCAAATTCTCTAAAACGATGTTGGAGGCAGCATTCAGTTATCTGGCAACAGCTCTGGTGGACATTTCTGCATTTTAGCATGCCAATTGCATGCTCCCTCAAAACTTGAGACATCTGTGGCATTGTGTTGGGTGACAAAACTGCACATTTTTAAAAGTGGCCTTTTATTGTCCCCAGCACAAGGTGCACCTGTGTAATGATCATGCTGTTTAATCAGCTTCTTGATATGCCACATCTGTCAGGTGGATGGATTATCTTGGCAAAGGAGAAATGCTCAGATGTAAACACATTTGAGAAATTGTTTATTTTTTGTGCGTATACAAAATTTGGGGGATTTTTTATTTCAGCTCATGAAAAATTGGACCAACACTACATATTGCATTTATATTTTTGTTCAGTATAGTTGTATATTTTGAGCTGTGCTCCTAAAAAAGTATGCAAATGTGTTGTAGAAACCAACACCCACAGCTTGCATTCTCCAGAGAAAAAAACAGTTTTAATGCAGTAGTTTGATGCTCTGAAATGCGATAATTTGAGTGACCTGTGAAGGAACATTTTATATTTGTGCTTTTCTAATAACCAATTCGACTGGGTTCATGCAAGTAACTGATTGATCGTGCCTGGGAGGAATCCTCACCATCAGTATAAGCAATTTGGAAGTACGCCCATAACATTGTTTTGAGAACGGAAAGGGATATCTCAGTTTCAAGGTCTCAGCTTGAGGAAAAGAGGCCTCGTGAGGTATTGGTCGGTCACATGCATGAACCAAAAGTTAATGATTAATTAATTATGAATAAATGTAAATCATGCAAATATAACTTGTCTGTGTAAGCAGTGTATAAGAGAACTAACGGGACTGCCCCGGCAGAGCTCCCGACCGACGTGTACTATAGTGCATTACGTTTGTTGGAACCTCTCCAGCTTGCTGATAATAAAGAATGATTAATTTAATATTGACGTCAGGTGTCCCTGGTGGTAATTTCAACGACAGACCCTTCAAAAGTTGCAACACAGAAAAATGGATAAAAGAACAACATAGCCGTAGGTAATAAATACTCTTCACATTAAAATAGTAATACTATTGCCATGTGTTTTCCATTGAGTCCATATTGCATACAGACATAGATATAAGGTTGTCATGACACCGCAATGGTAGCTCATGTTAGGATATGTGAAACAGCCCTCAGAATCTGAAAGCCAACAGATCTGCTGGGGTCCAAGCTGCTCTCAGAATCTGAAGGCCAACAGACCTGCTGGGGTCCGTGTGCATTGTGCCCAGTGTTACATTTAACAAAAGTAACGTGTTAATTTACAATATTACTTTGCATTGTAACGCCTTATATAACACTCGTTATGTTATTTTGCGTTACTTTCACGATACATTCACTAGTTTCTCTTTTCATCTGTGCTTAAATTAGCCAAATACACTGAGTGAACAAAACATTAGGAACACGTGCACTTTCCATGACAGACTGACCAGGTGAAAGTTATGATCCCTTATTGATGTCACATTGATGTCAGTGTAGATGAAGGGGAGGAGAGAGGTTAAAGAAGGATTTTTAAACCTCGAGACAATTGAGWCATGGATTGTGTGTGTGTGTGCAATTCCGAGGGTGAATGGGCAAGACAAGATATGTAAGTGCCTTTGAACTGGGTATGGTAGTAGGTGCCAGGCGCACCGTTTACAGTGTGTCACTGCAATGCTGCTGGGGATTTCTCGCTCAACAGTTTCCCGTGTGTATCAAGAATGGTCCACCACCCAAAGGACATCCAGCCAACGGCAGGCCAGTGGTCGAAAACAGGTCATTGATGAAAGAGGACAGAGGAGGCAGACAATAATTTTAGTTAGTCAACTGACATAATAATAATAATAATAATAATGCAGGAAGCATTGGAGTCAACATGGGCCAGCATCCCTATGGAACGCTTACAAAACCTAGTAGAGTCCATGCTCTGACGAATTAAGTCTGTTCTGAGGGCAAAAGGGGGTGCAACTCAATATTAGGAAGATTCTCCTAATGTTTTGTCCACTCAGTGTACACTGCAAGTCAAACATCTGTACAGATATCCTATCTTTCCATTCAAAATCTTTCTCTCGAACCGCCAGTTCTGGTTAGACCGCACGTACACAAAGTAACTATTTTTATATTACCCAGTTTTAAAAAGTAAAGCGTTACATTACTAGTTACTCAACAACAAAAAAGCAATCCGATTACATAAGATGTTACTTTTGTAAAGACCCTAGCGGCCATATCAAAGTGTTGTGGCGTTTCGGGTGGCCATTGCAAGGTTCTTGAGCGAGAATCGAACTTGGCATCCTAAGGGCAATAGAGATAGACGTGTTACCACACGCTCCGGAGCTCTAATCAGTCTTATCAACGACAGGTTGGTTACAGTAGGAATGTAAGGCCTTTACAGCTCAAAGACACCTACCAAGAGAGAGTCTCTCAAAGCAAGCCGGACTTCATATTTAACTCATCATCAGGAGTGCATATGAGGCTGAGCTCTGACGGTGACTTTTCTTTTCAACAGCTGTGAGATGACACAGCTGTTGAACTACGCTTGTTTTCTATGGCACGGGGATGAGGTTTATGCTCGCAATAATATTTATCTTTACTAGAAAACACGGCTGGGAGTAAAAAAAAAACGTTTCGTGACATGTGCTTTACATTTTCTCCACAAACATATCGTACTTAACTCAAATGTAGCGGGAGAGCGCTGTGCCTGGCGGGCGCCAATGTTAACGTACGCTGTCATCACCCTGGCGGAGGACATCTTCTCTTGGCTAATCACTAATGCCGGGGATCTAAACACCGTCCTCTAGTCTAATGAGCTGTAATCATTTAAAGCTGCCATCTGCAGTTGCTACATTCATTTTTGGACGTAAAAAATGTATCTATTGATTCTTGAAGAATATCATTTATAAATGCCTCATAAACTTAGTTCAACTGCCGTACCCCATTAGAACCCCAAATATAAGCTTGTTTTATTCCAATGTTTGTAAACAAAGTAACTGTAAACAAACACTACATAGCCTCATAACATGGTTCAAACTATAATTTTGATATCATGTATGGTCAGTCCTTGCATCCATAGCTCTATCTATGAATTTGAGAGTGGTTTCTCCAGCCTCATCAACAGCTTTTTACAGAAACAGGGGTGGGGGGGAAAAAATGCTGTGTTATCGTTTCAACTTCTGATTGCCCCTTTAAATCATCCCTTTTGTATAGAGAGGAGCGACGGCCTCTCCATCTCTTTGACGTCTAGAACAGAGAGTGAGACAGAGACTGTCATGCTAGATTGTCTACAGTGCAGTAGACCACAGTGAATGTTCACTAGTTTCATTTGTACAGTGTTCATATTCTGGACACTCGTTTTATTGTACAGTGTTCATATTCTGGACACTAGTTTCATTTGTACAGTGCTCATAATCTGGACACTCGTTTTATTGTACAGTMTTCATAATCTGGACACTGGTTTCATTTGTACAGTGTTTATATTCTGGACACTGGTTTCATTTGTACAGTGCTCATAATCTGGACACTCGTTTTATTGTACAGTGTTCATAATCTGGACACTGGTTTCATTTGTACAGTGTTTATATTCTGGACACTGGTTTCATTTGTACAGTGTTCATAATCTGGAGTCTGGTTTTATTTGTACAGTACAGTGTTAGTGTTCTGGACACAAAGGGAGCAGAATATTGATTTAGAAACCTGGTTGTGTGGGGTTAGATTACTTCTCAGACCACTTTGTCATCATTACTGGGTCATGCCAACTCCTTCTGCCCAGGACACACTAATGTCATCACTTCTGAAAAACCAAACAATGGTCCCATACGACCCTAATAAAGGACTTGGAGATGAAGACTTCATAGTTCATCGTGATCACTTCATGGTGGTAAGAATTTCAATGAAACTGTCCCTTGTACTGCAGTCCTTCACGTAGTAACAGATCAAATCAAAGTTTATTTGTCACGTGCGCCAAATACAACAGGTGTAGACCTTACAGTGAAATGCTTACTTACAGGCTCTAACCAATAGTGCGAAAAAAAGGTGTGTGTGTGGGTAAGTAAAGAAATAAAACAGTAAAAAGACATTTGAAAATAATAGTAGCAAGGCTATATACAGACACCGGTTAGTCAGGCTTATTGAGGTAGTATGTACATGTAGGTATGGTTAAAGTGACTATGCATATATGATGAACAGAGAGTAGCAGTAACGTAAAAGAGGGGTTGGCGGGTGGCGGGACACAATGCAGATAGCCCGGTTAGCCAATGTGCGGGAGCACTGGTTGGTCGGCCCAATTGAGGTAGTATGTARATGAATGTATAGTTAAAGTGACTATGCATATAAGATAAACAGAGAGAAGCAGCAGCTAACATAGGCTTCAGTAGTTCAGATCCCACATGCTTTTTGTTACGGCTTTTCATTTTATGACGAAAATAAACCTAATCCTGCAACACTCGAAGTAAATCCAATGTTATCAATGAAAACAATTTCCAGCAGGTTTTATTAGCCCTAATATTTACTAGCCTAATTAAAATGTCTGGAGGACACGTTGACGTTACAATGTGTTGATATAATTATAACAAATTCTGAGCGAGCAGACTGCCGACCACCGAAAAATTCAGTCCCAAAAAAAAGACTGGCTCCAAAACGAAACGATACATAAGATTCCATCTTGGGACTCTCCCGGTCAGTCCCAGCAGTGCATGTCTTTCACAGTTGAGCTCATGGAGCCGGCTCCGGTTTTAAATCAAGCCCCCGTTAGAAGTGCTGCGCTTCCGGGCCCACGCTTGGTCGCGCTCCCTCAAGGCAGACTCTGTATCTACAACCTTGCCTGAAGAACTCATTAGAGCCACTGGAGGAATGAGCTCCCCTGTCATGATGCACAGC
>NW_019942700.1:243497-259109 GCF_002910315.2 Salvelinus sp. IW2-2015
GACGGGGGGGCGGACTCCCACTTACTTGAAGTTGTCGTCCTCTACGAACTTCTGAAGCTCCTCGATATAGCGCACGGACATTAAATACTTCTGAACGTGGGGGAGGGTCACCAGGTGATCTGTGAAGGGGGGAAGTGGTATGGGGGAGGGAGAGAGGGTAGCAGGAAGACAAAAAACAGACAGTAAGACCAGAGAGACCAAGAGAGAGACAGACAGTGAGAGAGAGACGGTTTGGAACACTTCATTGTCTTCCTCTTATGTGTTATTTGTTGAGCTACATTTACTGCAACACGGATAGCAGTATCTCCTCCTAACCCCTCCCATCGGCAACAGTCTCCTAACCCCTCCCATCGGCAACAGTCTCCTAACCCCTCCCATCGGCAACAGTCTCCTAACCCCTCCCATCNCAACAGTCTCCTAACCCCTCCCATCGGCAACAGTCTCCTAACCCCTCCCATCGGCAACAGTCTCCTAACCCCTCCCATCGGCAACAGTCTCCTAATTCCTCTAATCAGCAGCACTCTACTTCTAACGCAAATTAACATCTGAGAAGTCTGGGTAATCCTTCCCCCGTTCTCTCCTCAAAGTCTGGTCCGAGTGAAGCAAATGGCTAGCGCCTAGCCGGCAGTACGTGAGAGACATGACGTGTAAGCTCTGGGGGCGAACACTGAGCGGTTTGGTTGTTGCATTTTAATGCTGTTACCAGCTGTCGTAGGGAGTTAAGGTTGTACATGTGTGCATTTCAGCCCCATGCGGTTGCCATCTTGTTCGGGCCCTGGGGAAGTTCTCGGAACCTCGCTGGCATTGGCCTTGCCGCTCATCTCTGTGTGCGTCGATGAGGGATTTACTTTATTTAAACCAACTCCGCTAACAATGCTGCCATGGCAGCGAGGCCAACTACAACTGGAATTAATAACCTGCCCTTCGTTTCACTGTGCTTGTTCTTTACTCTGCACAACATTTCATATACACTGTAAAAGTCTTATGCCAGGCCAGGATTTGATGGGCTTTCATAAACATTATTGCAACACTTTTAGGGTTCATGAGCTCAGTCTTGTTGCAGTAGAAGAGACATCTTGGATCTGAGATCTGATCCGCAGTTCCAATGTAGAAATGAGGAGTAAACATGTGCTTGCTCTTGCCAGTGTTGCCTAACTAAAAGTATCTTCAAAGCAGGCAAACTACAGATGATGTACATGCAAGGACAGCAGGACTACCATCATACAGGCTTGAGGGAACATTCATATCGTTTAACACTAGAACCCGCGCCTGGCCTTTCGGTCTATCAGTACCCTCTAGAGAATGTTGAGAAAGTTGCCGGGCGTTCCTTTAGCATATGCATCAGATATCAATATAAAAAAATAACAATAGTTATTTGTTTACGTAGAGTCGAGGATATGTTTTGTATAATTCTACAAAGTCACAGAAAAAGCGTAGGCCTATAACTTAGTTTCCTTTCTATTATGATAAAAACATCKCAGTGTAGTCCATTTGATCAACTTTACTTGTAGATTTGATTAGTAAGAGAGTTCTAGTAACTAATAAAGTCCAGTTACAGCTTCTTTTGACAAAGTAGAAGAAACTAAAAAGATAATATAACCCGTCAGGTGTGCAGGTGAAATTATTTCCAGTATTCCTAAAGAGAAGCACCAGTGCATAAACAATTGTAAATGATGAATAGCATAAATAAATATTTGTGGAAATATATTCATGACAAGATATAAAAAGTAATTTGTTGACTGTATCAGACACCATTGTGCTATTATACCCAGTGTCTTCACGAATTAATCAAATCTAGTCTTTCTTTACGCTTTTTGGGTCCACAGTCATCACACATCGTGGGCGCTTTGTGCGAGCAAGCCCCGCAAACAAATTGGTTGTACTGCACACAGTTTTCATMAATTTTGAGAGTTATTTGACAAAGGTAAGTGTCATAGAAACTGCAGAACATGCTCTTTCAGCTACTATTTAGAAATCTAAATATTTGACTTTGAAGGAGGATTTGATAAAGTGATGCTCCTTTCCCTGCCTCTGTCAATTACAAGATGCCGCCCATCTCCTCATGTACAATTTGACAACTGCTAGGCCTAATATTGTCACTC
Source organism: Salvelinus sp. IW2-2015 (assembly GCF_002910315.2). Lineage (NCBI taxonomy): Eukaryota > Metazoa > Chordata > Actinopteri > Salmoniformes > Salmonidae > Salvelinus > Salvelinus sp. IW2-2015. Next base: position 245,600 of record NW_019942700.1, read on the forward strand.
ACCAGATTGTCAATTTAATCTTGTCTATATATATATATATATTGTCTATATCTCTTATTATGTGTAAAGTTCGTTTTGGTTTAGTTAGGGTGTAGTTTGTCATCCATGTGTCATTCATTCAGTGGGCTGTCATTGTTTGCTTCCCTGTATAGAGTCAAGGAGATCTTTTGCATTATTCTAGTTTAGGTGTAGTTTCGGTGTAGTTTAGTTATTCTAAAGGACTATTGCAACATTTAGCATGTTTTCGTTTCCCTTACAATACATTTGATTAGTAATAGAGTTATAGTAAATCAAACAGTCCTATAACAGCTTCTGTTTACAAAGGTGTGCAGTCAAATTATTTGCTGCTTATAAATAGGCATAACAAACTCATCATTACACTATTGCGTCTCAAAATTAAATCAACCTCGTCACCCTCCATATTTTCAGTTGAACCTAATTTGAATTAATTTGTGAAGTAATGTGGACAATTATCACCATTCATCCATTTGTCATTCATTCAGTGAGGAGAGAGAGACTCATTAGCGCCACATTGGCTGGGTACCAACATCCTACAGCACATTGTCTTGGAGCCTGGCTGGGTATCAACGTCCTACAGCCATTGTCTTGGCGCCTGGATTGGGTTACCAACATCCTACAGCACATTGTCTTGGAGCTGGCTGGGTACCAACATCCTACAGCACATTGTCTTGGTTAGCCTGGCTGGGTACAACATCCTACAGCACATTGTCTTGGAGCTGTGGCTGGGTACAATTCCTACAGCACATTGTCTTGGAGCCTGGCTGGGTACCAACTCCTACAGCACATTGTCTTGGAGCCTGGCTGGGTACCAATGTCCTACAGACACATTGTCTTGGAGCCTGGATGGGTACCAGTCCTACACCAATTGTCTTTGTAGCTGGCTGAGTCATCAATTGTCTACAGCACATTGTCTTGGAGCCTGGCTGGGTACCAACGTCCTACAGCACATTGTCTTGGAGTCTGGCTGGGTGCCAACGTCCTACAGCACACATTGTCTTGYAGCCTGGCTGGGTATCAACGTCCTACAGCACATTGTCTTGGAGCCTGGCTGGGTACCAACATCCTACAGCACATTGTCTTGAWGCCTGGCTGGGTATCAACGTCCTACAGCACATTGTCTTGGAGCCTGGCTGGATACCAACGTCCTACAGCACATTGTCTTGGCGGTGTTAAATTGGAAATGGGTGCGGGAAAAAACTGTAAAAAGGCTCTAAATACTTTTCTGTTTGTGATAAAAAAAATCAGACAAATGAGATGTGTAAAATACAAACATTTAGGGAAAGGCAGGGAAGGAGCAAGACAGATTTTTTTGGGGGGAGGGGCAGATTTTTTGCAGGTAATTTTAACCTATTTTTTCTCCCCAACTTTTTGATTATGATCTTGTCTCATCGCTGCAACTCCCCAATGGGCTCGGGAGGCGAAGGTTGAGTCATGCGTCCTCCGAAACATGACCCGCCAAACCGCTCTTTTTAACACCCGCAAGCTTAACCCGGAACCCAACTGCACCAATGTGTCAGAGGAAACACTGTTCAACTAATGACCGGAAGTCAGCCCGCAGGCGCCTGGCCCGCCACAAGGAGTCACTAGAGTGCGATGAGCCAAGTAAAGCCCCCCGGTCAAACCCTCCCCTAACACGGACGATGCTGGGCCAATTGTGCGCCACCCTATGGGACTCCTGGTCACGGCCGGGATTGAACCCCAGGCTGTAGTGATGCCACAACACTGCGATGCAGTMKSTTAGACCGCTGCGGCACTCAGGATTCTTTTCTTTACAAAATCAAACGTCAGTGGCAGTTGGCGGTTCTAGTGTTAACACTATTATGCTGACCCGAATCAAACTGTGCTGGATCTGATACGTCCTTTCCAGCAACTACGCCGGATGCAGCCAGGCCAGTGCAGTACAGTTTACCTCAGTTGGGCTCAGTAGTTTGAAAAACCCTTCATCGATAAGAGATTATTTTAGATTTGAGGGTGTCTGTGGGTGATTGTGGCTGAGGGGGTGAAGCTGACAATAAGGAAACCCTTCACTAACTGGTATATACTAAACRCAGCAAAAAAAGATACGTCCCTTTTTCAGGACGTCTTTCAAAGATAATTCGTAAAAATCCAAATAACTTCACAGATCTTAATTTTAAAGGGTTTAAACACTGTTTCCCATGCTTGTTCAATGAACCATAAACAATTAATGAACATGCACCTGTGGAACGGTCGTTAAGACAATAACAGCTTACAGACGGTAGGCAGTTATGAAAACTTAGGACACTAAAGAGGCCTTTCCACTGACTCTGAAAAACACCAAAAGAGAGATGCCCAGGGTCCCTGCTCATCTGCGTGAACGTGCCTTAGGCATGCTGCAAGGAGGCACGAGGACTGCAGACGTGGCCAGGGCAATAAATTGCAATGTCCTGTCATGATGTGGCCCTTTCTGGGTATAGATCATAGCTTCTCACGCTCTCCTACACCCAGGTTCTGTTATCTAAATTCCTGGCGGAGACTCTCTCCCCCTTTTCATGCAGTATGGAGAGAGAGTAGAACAAAAGGAACTCCCGCCAAATTCTACTACATTACAGAATTTGAGACTGGAAAAATATCCATATTTTGGAGAATGTGTAAATGGTCAGTGGAGAAGCCATCTACGACCCGGTCCGTTTTGTTTCATGTTTGTGACCTCATGAAAGATAAAACAGCCACATTACCCTAACTCTGTTTATACAGGNAAAACAGCCACATTACCCTAACTCTGTTTATACAGGCGCCGCCGTTATGAGGTTTGCATCTAATTATTGTATACAATGAATGAGTAAAGATGAAACAATTTGTGAAATGATGTAATGTTAAACCTTTAATGGGAGATAATTGTAATTCCCTTTAAAGTTGAACTAAGTCATTGGCCCGCCCCCGTGAGCACAGACATGATCACACGTCATCGAAGCGCCTTTTCTACTGTTACGAATAAAAGCCCTCCTAAGAAAATCCTCTTCAGACTACGCGTATCTCGGTGGAAACTGAGGTGGCATAGGTTTGAGTACCAAGACAAAGCAAACCCACAGCGTGAGCTGTGATTGCAAATAGTTATTGAATTCCTAACCATACCACGTGGAGCATTGGCTACACGGATGTAAATGGTTAAACTCTGAGACTATCGATCCCAACAGGATAAGAGCAAATCTTAGATACTAATTACTAGTCTGCAGCTAGAAATGATGTAAACCTGGGATGCGGATACCGACAACCGCCGAAACATCTATTCTATGAGAACATTTCTGAATGGTACTCTGAAGTATCCATTCTAACCACTAAATACTTTGATCTTCAGGGAAACCAAAAGAGAGAGAGAAGGATGAACTGACTCTCCAGCAGACGGACTGACAATTCCAACAGAGATCACGACGACACCTGGGCGTAAATATATATTGATTGTAATTATTCCCGAATGAGTGAGCGTTCATGTGCAAAGGATTAACATTTCAATGAATATAATTATCAACTGTGTAGTGACTGCTTTTGTCTTTCCCGCTCAGTCCACACCCACTTCCCTTTGTCCACCAAGCCGTCATATCGGCTTAGCCCACTAGGGAACCTCCCCTATCATTTGTTAGTAACAGATCTACTGTTTGTGCATTTCTGTGATTATTTAGTTAGTTAGTAAATAAATTATGAAGACAATTGCTGTATGGATGATTCATAGTAAAGGCTGGGTTCGTGCAGATAACCAACAATTTACGACATTTGGAATGAGACTGACGTGAGGTAAAGAATAATTCATTAATAAAAATACTAATTGATCAGATATTAAAATATCTGAAAGTTATATTAGGAAAATAATAACTTTGTAATCTGAAGATTATCCTTGGTGCCTCSACTTCCTAGTTAAATTACATTTACATGATTAGTTTAATCACGTAATAATAATAACAGAGAATTGATTTTGATAAAATAACAGTCTTCACTTTAAACGACGGTCTGAGACGCCGAAGACTTAGGACACTAAAGAGGCCTTTCCACTGACTCGAGAAAACAAAGAAAGATGCCCAGGTCCCTGCTCATCGGCGCGTGAATTGCCTTAGCATGCGTGCAAAGGAGGCATGAGGACTGCAGATGTAGCCAGGGCAATAAATTGCAATGTCTGTACTGTGAGATGGCGAAGACGACTACAGGAAGACAGGCCGGCACAGCTGATCGTCCTCGCAGTGGCAGACCACGTGGTAACAACACCTGCAGCAGGATCGGTACATCCGAAATCACCCTGCGGGACAGTTACAGGATGGCAACAACAACTGCCCCGAGTTAACACAGGAACGCACAATCCCTCCATCAGTGCTCAGACTGTCCACAATGGCTGAGAGAGGCGGACTGAGGGCTTGTAGGCCTGTTGTAAGGCAGTCTCACCAGAACATCACCGGCAACAACGTCGCCTATGGGCACAAACCCACGCGCTGGACCAGACGGGAACTGGCAAAAAGTGCTCTTCCTGACGAGTCGCGGGTTTTGTCTCACCAGGGTGATGGTCGGATTCGCATTTATTGTCGAAGGAATGAGCGTTACACCGAGGTCTGTACTCTGGAGCGGGTCGATTTGGAGGTGGAGGTCCGTCATGGTCTGGGGCGTGGTGTCACAGCATCATTCGGACTGAGCTTGTTGTACATTGCAGGCAATCTCAATGCTGTGGTTACAGGGAAGACATCCTCTGCTCCCATATGTGGTACCCTTCCTGCAAGGCTCATCCTGACATGACCCTCCAGCATGACAATGCATCAGCCCATACTGCTCCGTTCTATGCGTGATTTCCTCAAAGACAGGGAATGTCAGTGTTTCAGCCATGGCCAGCAAAGAGCCCGACTAAATCCCACTGAGCACGTCTGGACCTGTTGGTCAGAGGGTGAGGGCCAATTACCCCACAATGCCGGGAACTTGCAGGTGCCTTGGAGGAAGGGTGGGGTAACATCTCACAGCAAGAACTGGCAAATCTGGTGCAGTCCATGAGGAGGAGATGCACTGCAGTACTTAATGCAGCTGGTGGCCACACCAGATACTGACTGTTACTTTTGATTTTGACCCCCCCCTTTGTTCAGAGACACATTATTCAATTTCTGTTAGTCACATGTCCATGGAACTTGTTCAGTTTACGGTTCGGTTGTTGAATCTTGTTATGTTCATACAAATATTTACACATGTTAAGTTTGCTGAAAATAAACAGAGTTGATAGTGAGAGAACGTTTCTTTTTTTGGGTGAGTTTATATAGCCTTCTGTCGCTGAAACAAGTCTGTTGGTTTCACCTCTGCTGCTGCTAACATGCATAGAATAACTGATCTAACATACCATATAGCGGGCTTTCCTTCTTTTCACCATGTATTACTTAACCTGGCATCCGTTGAGCACAACAATATATTTTTGCGTGGCGAAGCTGACTTGTCTGTAAAAATGAGGGAAATGTTGTACTCTTACCATATTTACAGGACATCTGCAGGTCAGAGATCACCCTCAGCAAATTGTTCATCTGATTGGTCCTCTGCTCGGTCTCGATGATGCTATCCGACGCCGGATAGGCCGAGTCGATGTAGATCATGTCCAATAGGTAGATGCCTGAAGGGGGAGAGGGGAGGGACCAGAGGAAGGGAAGGAGTTAGTCAGATCCTGTGCCCAGCTTCATTAATATTAATTGTGACAGACATACAGTATCTTGGTTAGATAAGTATTCATACATGTTTGAATCACCTTTGGCAGCGATTACAGCTGTGAGTCTTTCTGGGTAAGTCTAAGAGCTTTGCACACCTGGATTGTACAATATTTAAAATTCTTCAAGCTCTGTCAAGTTGGTTGTTGATCATTGCTAGACAGACATTTTCAAGTATTGCCACAGATTTTCAAGCCGATTTAAGTCAAAACGGTAACTAGGCCACTTAGGGATATTCAATGTTGTCTTGGTAAGCAACTCCAGTGTATATTTGGCCTTGTGTTTTAGGTTATTGTCCTGCTGAAATGTGAATTAATCTCCAGCCACCACCATTCTTGAAAATATGAAGAGTGGTACTCAGTGATATGATGTGTTGGATTTGCCCCAAACATAACYCTTTGTATTCAGGACAAAGTGAATTTCTTTGACACATTTTTTTTGCAGTATTACTTTAATGCCTTATTGCAAACAGGATGCATGTTTTTGAATATTTGTTATTCTGTACAGGGTTCCTTCTTTTCACTCGGTAAATTAGGTTAGTATTGTAGAGTAACTACAATGTTGTTGATCCATCCTCCGATTTCTCCTATCACAGCCATTAAACTCTGTAACCGTTTAAAAAAAAAAATCACCATTGGCCTCATGGTGAAATCCCTGAGCGATTTCCTTCCTCTCCAGGAACTGAGTTAGGAAGGACACCGGTATCTTTGTAATGACTGGGTGAATTGATACCATCCACATAATACAATTAACAACTGCACCAATAAWGAATATTTATTTTATAATAAAAAATAAATCAATTATGAAATAGCGCCCCCTTCTGTGCACATTCGGTAATACCGTATAACCCGGTATGGTACATAAACGGTATGACATGGTACAGGAACGGTATGACGGTATGAACATCTTCATACCACCCAACCATATTGAGGAGCTGTGTTGAGTACTGGGGCGTGTCACTCCTCTTAGTCCAGCTCAAAACCACATTAATTCCAACTATAGTCTTATGTTGTACGGCTGCTTGGTTTCCATTCAACTTTCCTCCTAAACTCAACCTGGTTGAAGCAGACTGAAAAGCTGTGCTCATAGTGCTTTAACCAGCTATCTTAACCTGGTTGAACCAGACTGAAACCCTGTGCTCACAGTGCTTTAACCAGGCTACCTTAACCTGGTTGAACCAGACTGAAACGCTGTGCTCACGGTGCTTTAACCAGGCTATCTTAACCTGGTTGAACCAGACTGAAACCCTGTGCTCACAGTGCTTTAACCAGGCTACCTTAACCTGGTTGAACCAGACTGAAACGCTGTGCTCACGGTGCTTTAACCAGGCTATCTTAACCTGGTTGAACCAGACTGAAACCCTGTGCTCACAGTGCTTTAACCAGGCTACCTTAACCTGGTTGAACCAGACTGAACGCTGTGCTCACGGTGCTTTAACAGGCTATCTTAACCTGGTTGAACCAGACTGAAACCCTGTGCTCACAGTGCTTTAACCAGGCTATCTAAGCTGTCCGTGGACATCACAAACTGTTGTGTACAGTACTCTTTAGTCTTGTGAGACTGTTGGCTAAAAAGTTACAACAAATCAAACAAGATTTTTGATCTTTATCTGTCCGTTGTTAACCTTTAGTTCTCTATAACTCTTTGTTCCAGACGCTGTCTGTTGTTAACCTTTAGTTCATATAGACTCTTTGTTCCAGACGTGTCTGTTGTTAACCTTTAGTTCATATAGGACTCTTTGTTCCAGACTGTCTGTTGTTAACCTTTAGTTCATATTAGACTCTTTGTTCCAGACGTGTCTGTTGTTAACCTTTAGTTCATATAGACTCTTTTTCCAGACGTGTCTGTTGTTAACCTTTAGTTCATATAGAACTCTTTGTTCCAGACGTGTCTGTTGTTAACCTTTAGTTCTATAGACTCTTTGTTCCAGACGTGTCTGTTGTGAACCTTTAGTTCATATAGACTCTTTGTTCCAGACGTGTCTGTTGTTAACCTTTAGTTCATATAGACTCTTTGTTCCAAACGTGTCTGTTGTAACCTTTAGTTCTTATAGACTCTTGTTCCAGACGTGTCTTGTTAACCTTTAGTTCTATAGACTCTTTGTTCCAGACGTGTCTGTTGTTAACCTTTAGTTCTTATAGACTCTTTGTTCCAGACGTGTCTTGTTGTTAACCTTTAGTTCATATAGACTCTTTGTTTCCAGACGTGTCTGTTGTTAACCTTTAGTTCTTATAGACTCTTTGTTCCAGACGTGTCTGTTGTTAACCTTTAGTTCTTATAGACTCTTTGTTCCAGACGTGTCTGTTGTTAACCTTTAGTTCATATAGGCTCTTGTCCAGACGTGTCTGTTAACCTTTAGTTCTTATACTCTTGTTCCAGACGTGTCTGTTGTTAACCTTTAGTTCATATAGGCTCTTTGTTCCAGACGTGTCTGTTGTTACTTTAGTTCATATAAGACTCTTTGTTCCAGACGTGTCTGTTAACCTTTAGTTCTTATTAGACTCTTTGTTCCAGACGTGTCTGTTGTTAACCTTTAGTTCATATAGACTCTTTGTTCCAGACGTGTCTGTTGTTAACCTTAGTCAATAGACTCTTTGTCAGACGTGTCTGTTGTTAACCTTTAGTTCTTATAGACTCTTGTTCCAGACGTGTCTGTTGTTAACCTTTAGTTCTTATAGACTCTTTGTTCCAGACGTGTCTGTTGTTAACCTTTAGTTCATATAGACTCTTGTTCCAGACGTCTGTTGTTAACCTTTAGTCTTATAGACTCTTTGTTCCAGACGTGTCTGTTGTTAACCTTTAGTTCATATAGACTCTTGTTCCAGACGTGTCTGTTGTTACACTTTAGTTCTTATAGACTCTTTGTTCCAGAACGTGTCTGTTGTTAACCTTTATGCATATAGACTCTTTGTTCCAGAGACGTTGTCTGTTGTTAACCTTTAGTTCATATAGACTCTTTGTTCCAGACGTTCTGTGTTAACCTTTAGTTCATATTAGCTCTTTGTTCCAGACGTGTCTGTTGTTAACCTTTAGTTCATATAGACTCTTTGTTCCAGACGTGTCTGTGTTAACCTTTAGTTCTTATAGACTCTTTGTTCCAGACGTGTCTGTTGTTAACCTTTAGTTCATATAGGACTCTTTGTTCCAGACGTGTCTGTTGTTAACCTTTAGTTCTTATATAGACTCTTTGTTCCAGACGTGTCTGTTGTTAACCTTTAGTTCATATAAGACTCTTTGTTCCAGACGTGTCTGTTGTTAACCTTTAGTTCATATAGACTCTTTGTTCCAGACGTGTCTGTTAACCTTTAGTTCTTATAGACTCTTTGTTCCAGACGTGTCGTTTTTTCCCGCCGCTACGATTGTCATGCATCTTGGAAACATATACAGTTTGCACAAAGGTCTTAAGATGAAACCGTTTTATAAAAGAGACAGTGATACAGAACCCAGATCTGAATGCTCCTTGTGCTGGTGAAACTACAGCAGAACAGATGTCTGTTTGATCGTATATACAACGCGGTAGGAAATTAAGACGAGAGATTCTTAGCACAATGCTGAGTTTTACTGTTGTGTTGGAGTTCAGGCTGTCCTAGTCTTTGTTGTTGAGCATGTGTTGTCTCACAATCCTCCTGTTTAATCCTCCTGTACAGCCAGCTATTGTTTTACAGGCTGGAGGCCTAGGATTTTACACTCACGAAATGATGCAAAGTACTTCACACCCCTCTATTCTCTAACACGGTAATTCTAAACATTAAACCACAACAGAACACTAGTAGGTTGCCTTGCCGAATATATTCCACATACTGTCACTAGTTCTCAGTCTGACGTATGACAAAGTGGGCATATCCGTACTCTCTGCGCGTGACTACTTTCTGAAGGCATTATACTTAATTTATATAATATGCTCTTCATATGTGGTGAGAAACAAAAACGGCGTCAGAATGTCACAGAAGACAGTCATTGTCAAGTCCAAAATACACCATGCCGCTCAATGTGTCAAACAGGTCAAACTACACACCATGCTCTGCAATGTGTAAACAGTCAAAACACACCATGCTCTGCAATGTGTCAAACAGTCAAAACACCCATGCCCTGATTGTCAAATCAGTCAAAAACCTGCCTGCAATGTGTCAAACAGTCAAAACAACACCATGCTCTGCAAGTGTCAAACAGTCAAAAACACCATGCTCGCAATTGTCAAACAGTCAAAACACACCATGCCCTGCAATGTGTCAAACAAGTCAAAACACACATCCCTGCAATGTGTCAAACAGTCCAAAACAACCATGCTCTGCAATGTGTCAAACAGTCAAAACACACCATGCTCTGCAATGTGTCAAACAGTCAAAAACAGCCATGCTCTGCAATTGTGTCAAACAGTCAAAACACACCATGCACGCAATGTGTCAAAACAGTCAAAACACACCATGCTCTGCAATGTGTCAAACAGTCAAAAACACACCATGCCCTAGCAATGTGTCAAACAGTCAAAATAACACATGCTCTGCAATGTGTCAAACAGTCAAAACACACATGCTCTGTCAATGGTAAACAGTCAAACACACCATGCTCTGCAATTGTTAAACAGTCAAAAATACACCATGCTCTGCAATGTGTCAAACAGTCAAAACTAGTAGAGAAGCGGCAAGGACTGTTCCCCATTTCCTGCCCTTATTCTGTGCAGAGGAAAAACATGGCACGCATGAAACGCAACCTGGAAAAACATCTGCTGACCTTTTTATTGAATGGATGTCAGACTTTTCCTACCATTCGACTCTGTATCCTAACCATCTACTTTCACCCATAAGGCATGTGTATACATTGTCACACTGCGTTTACATGTGGGCAGAGAAGCCGGTGAGTCTTTGTTTGTTGTCTCTCAAATTGCAAGGGGGTTGGAATCATCTTTCCACATCTTTCTGGAAGGGGGTACGACAACAACAAGGCAAATAAGAACATTGTTTTTCGAGTCAGACTGTGGGCCTGTCAGTGGAGGTATAGAGAGTAGTGGAGGAGAACAGAGGAGAATGGGCCTGTCAGTGGAGGTATAGAGAGTAGTGGAGGAGAACAGAGGAGAATGGGCCTGTCAGTGGAGGAGGAGAGAGTAGTGGAGGAGAACAGAGGAGAATGGTTCAGTTGTATTTTCAGGGTGATTGGGGGAGCAGGCCGATACTTGGCCAGGACCCAGGGGAAAGAGGGAGGAGAGGTGGTTGGCATCATCTTTCCAAACCTTTCTGGAAGACATTTTGTATAGAAACGAGACGTCACCCATCTACACACACATAACTAGACCACTTCAGCAGCTGCGGTTCATTTGCCCCAACAATATATTCCACATGTTGCCATACCCCCCCTAATTGGTTTAAACAGGGGCRCTACCATCGAAGCGGAGTAGAAGACATTTTTGATTAGTGTCAAAATTTGCAAAGTGTCTGTTGGCGACTTTGTCACCTCTGTTGGCGACCTCGTCAGACGAATGTGATGAGAAGAGAAGAGGAGAGCAGATTGAGATGTATTGAGCAGGGACTGGGGTCAAAGGTTGCTTTGAGCTACAGCCCTGAAACCTTAGCCGTCCCTTTTGGGGAGGATGTAGACCTGCTCAGAATGTGGCATGCTAAAATCCATGCGTAGAAAAATGGACAACAGGCAAAAAACAAACCCAGCTAACGTGGAAAAACAACCACTTCACGGTGAGAACGACAGAGCAGCTTAAAGCGGGGGCTGAACTTACTGATTTGCCCTCGTTTTGTTTTAGCTTGTTCATTAACAAATGCAGCGGTCATTGCTGAAGCCTAACGAGAGTTGTCTTCGGGACTATGGTTTAATGTGGGTGACTCGTGTGTGTGTGTGTGTGTGTGTGTGTTCGCACGTGGGAAGCGTTTTTACATTCACTCTGTCTTGAAGTCACCTAGGCTAACTAGTATTAGCCAACTTCTTTCATCTATTAGCTTCAGCCGGCTGGTGTGCGACCGTGGCAAAGTTCGCTTGACTTTGGATAGCCTATCTCTCGGGATAGTTAGGGACCGTCAATATATTACACAATGTAAATGGAACAATATTTTAATTTTGCACATCTTTGAGTTGCCTCATTAAATGCTTTCAATATTTGCATAAGCATTTCTACAATTTATAGTTGGTTAGAGGTTTTTACACTGGTGGGAATTGGCCTATTATGGATAGGGCTACATTTAAATGTTTCTTACAGAAGAAATATGAAATACATATGCATAAGCATGGTAGGGAACAGTTTGGCGATCATGGAAAAATTATTAGACCAAAGTTGACGACAACAGTTACCCTGACACAAGACTGAATCTCATTACACTGTTGATTTTATGTGCATTTTACATTTACTGTACTTTTTGCCACATTTGTCGATAACGAAACCTGAAAATACTCTGGATACATTGGGACATGATAAATGTGTGGTAGGTGCAACATAAGACAAHACAAATGACAAGGGTTTGAGTGAGAGGACTAAACTAGTGTTTCCAAGTGGACACACACCTCTCCAAAGTGGGCACAGTTCCTAAGTCATTTCAATGAGTTTATATGACTCAAAGAAGACTGTTCAACTATAAGGTGGTTATTTGAGCTCTCCTAGCTGTGCCGTAGTTGAGAGCTACAGCAAGCACCAACGTCAGTGTTTTTGAATCACAACTCTGATCCTCCAGTCATCAACAATTACTTGGTTAGACAATCCAACGGTCATTATAATCAGTCGGGTCAGGTGGGCCAATCTTTATAATAAGTTTGTTCCTGGCCAACGAATGACAAAGCTAAAGTACTGAAATACGAGTTACATAGTGGTTAGGCTTTCACATGGCAGGTTCGAGAAGACAGATTTGTATGTTTGAGTAGCATAGAAAGAGGTCAGGAGCATCAGGTGCGGAGGTGTTTCGATCAGTGAATTATCACAATCATCAACAGGCTCATTCTGTTCAACGACCCAGGGTATGACACCATGGTTCATCTGGTAACTGTAAATCAAAATGCTCATTCGTTAGAACGACCCGGGTTACACCACTGTATCTGGTAAATGGTACATCATGACCAAGGCTCATTCTGTTTCAGAAAGACCAGGGTATGACACCATGTCATTGGTAATGTACATCAACCAGGCTGCATTTGTTCAGAAGCCAGGGTATGACACTATGTCATCTGGTAACTGAATACCAGGCCTCATTCTGTTATAACGACAGGGTATGAACAGTGTCATTGGTAATCTGTACATTAACAGGTCATTCTGTGATCAGAAGACCAGGGTATGACACATGTCATCTGGTAACTGTGTAAATCAAGCCAGGCTCATTCTGTCAGAACGACCCAGGTAATGACACCATGTCATCTGGTAACTGTACATCAACCGAGGCTCATTCTGTTTCAGAACGACCAGGGTATGACACATGTATCTGGTAATACATGAGTGCTCAAACAGGCTCATTCTGTTCAGGAGACAGGGGGTATGACACCATGTCATCTGCCGTAACTACGATCATCAAACAGGCTACAGTCTAGTTCAGAACGACCACCAGGCGTACTGACAACCATGTCGCTCATCGTGACTTAACATCAACCAGGCTCATTCTGTTCAGAACGACCAGGGTATGACACATGCTCTGGTAAACTGTTACATAAAACAGGCTCATTCGGTGCTAGAAGACCCAGGGTATGACATATGTATCTGTAATGTACATAACCAGGCCTCATTCTGTTTCAGAAGACCCGGGTATGACACATGTTCAAATCTGGTAACTGTACATAATACCAGGCTCTTCTGTTCAGGACGCAGGGTAGACACCATGTCATCTGGTTAA
>NW_019942700.1:259432-263481 GCF_002910315.2 Salvelinus sp. IW2-2015
CTACACCATCACAATAAATCCAGTGTAAGTATAGTCTACACCAATCACAATATCCATGTGATATAGTCACAAGCCTTCCAGTAAAATCCATGTATATAGCCTACACTTTCACAGTAAATCCATTAATTATTTAAACAGGTCTAAAGAAATGGATATGAAGAAAATGTTAGTCTATTTCAGAAGAAACAGAATAGCATGACTCTGAGTTGTCCTTGTTAGGTCCTGATCTGCTATGCATATGGCTGTGGGCGACACTAGTTCATTTAGCAGACAAGATTTGTTTTGGAAATTTGTGATGTTATTTGGATAGTATTATATATATATTTGTATTAGTATGAAAAATACAATCCTGGAACAAAGCTTGAAATAAAACAGAAAGATAGTTTTCTCCAACAAGATTTGAGGAAGTGGCACATCGGCTATGCTGTGTTGAGCGGTTAACAGAAGAACATGTCTTCCTATATGCTTCAGTTTAGAGTTATTTAATGTAACATTAGTTGTTCTCCAAACGTTGGGCTATATGTTTTGATGTTTGAATACATTGAATACGGCTGCATTGAGTTGAGCTAATGATGATTTTGAAAAAAAGTATCTTTAAAAAGGTATTGAGCTCTGCTTGTTTTGTTGCGCCCCCGGGTCTGTACACACTTCATCAGTCTCTCATTTCACATCAGCTTGATACATTCTCTAATTTTCACGGAAGCATCCCATTTGTAGCGTAATGAATCTCAAAAAAAAAAAAAAAAATAAAAAAAAAAAAAAAAAAAAAAAAAAAAAAAAAAAAAAAAAAAAAAAAAAAAAAAAAAAAAAAAAAAAAAAAAAAAAAAAAATCAACAAAAAATCAATGCCTTTTTCGGCCAGTGGCCGTTGATGCCCTTCTTCCCTGAGTGCTGCCTTGGCCCAAGCACCGCTCACACAGCTCTCCATCGCACGATCGTGTTCTTTTCTCAACAGGCTCAGTGAAGACAGACACATCGAGGACGCTACAGCGCTGTCTTTATTCCGAGCGTGCATATTGAAGTATTGGAAGAACTGTCCACATTTATTTTCGTCAGCCAACCAGATGAGTAGCTCTAATGAACCAGCAACAGCATAGTCTGTCAATCTACTATCCCATAGTGCAACAGTCGACCTGTTCTAATTCTGTAGGAGAAATAAATATTTCCCAACAGTCTTGGGACAGTTTATTATGGGGATGCGATAAGATCCCAAAAAGTACAACCACTTACATTTTAGTGCAATGTTGGCTGATGAAAAGATTCAAAACGTTAGCCTTAAATGTTTGATAACATCAGGGCTATTTCTTCACCATTATAGCGTAGCAATGCACACCTGGGTAGTAGGATATAAGCGCAGAAATCCGTCATTAGCAGGAACAACCTTATCAAAAGTGGACGCAAATGAATTATGCATTGGAATGCTTTTATTATTTTAAAAAAGGTCTGGATTTTATTTATCTTGCGCAATTGCCTAGCAACAGAAATGTTGACCAAATAAGATCCACGAGTGTTTGAGATTCGATTTTCTGGTTACATTTGCATTGTGTTGCAAGAGTGAGTTAGAGGGACATAGAGGCTGAAGTACCAGGCAGTTTAGCCAGTTTGGTTGGTTACTGAATGACATCAGCAGCATCAGAGCTTGAATCATTAACCTCCCCTTTAGGGTATTACCCCATTAAAAATGTGTTGACCAGGCCGTCGGGGGACTAAGATTTTAGGTGCTCTCTGTTTCTTGTACTCAGTTATGAGTATGAAAACAGTAGGATAGTACTTTCTCGAACTATGAATAGGGTTTTTCCTGCATAGTTGAGAACCGACATAGTAGCGTGTTCTTCTAACACTGTTCAGTAGACGTTACTCAGATACATTTTATTGATAAATGTAGACAGTGCTCAAGGAATGACAGTCCACCATAACTTTTCAAAAATGATTTGAAGTATACTAAAATATAGATTGGCTGTACAAGTCTGCTCATGCAAGTTAACAAACAAGAGTAAAGTCATTTTGTTGGTTAGGTTAATAACCCCTGTATGTGTAGTTGTGTGGTTTAGGTCTATAACCCCTATATGTAGTTTAGGTCTATAACCCCTATATGTAGTTGTGTGGTTAGGTCTATAACCCCTATATGTAGTTTGTGTGGTAGGTCTATAACCCCTATATGTAGGGGTTATAGACCTAACCAACACTCAACTACATATAGGGGTTATAGAAGCCTGAACTACATATAGGGTTAATAGGACTAACGCAACCACACTACTTACAGGGGTTATAGACCTAACCAACAAAAATGACTTTACTCTTTGTTTGTTTTACTTGTCATAGCGACTTTGGTATCCAATTATATTTATGTGTATAGTTCAAATCATTTGTTTGAAAAGTTATGGTGACTGTCATTCCTTTGAGCACTGTCTACATGTTATCAATAAAATGTATCTTGATAACGTCTACTGAACAGTGTTAGGAAGGGAACACGTCTATGTCGGGCTCAACTATGCAGGAAAAACATATTCATATGTTGAGAATATATCCTACTGTTTTGATACTTAGCTGAGTACTAGGAACCAGGCACCTAAAATCTTAGCCCGACGGCTGCGTTACATATTTTTAATGGGGTAATACCCTAAATGGTGAAGGAAGTGGAGGTTGTTTTTGGGTTTTGTTATTCGTGTAAGGGGGTTTAGTGGTATGACCGCGGAAGGATGCGGTTTGTTTCAGGTTATGTTTTTTTATTTATTTTTGGTTTTATTTTCGGGGGTTTAGGTATTATTTGTTTTTGTTTTTTTTTGTTATGGTATTTTTTTATGTTATTTTATTTTGTTTGTGTGGGCTTTGGTTTTTTCTTGCTCTAATTTTCTTTATATCGTGGTTCTGATATTTTTTTGTTAGGTCGGGGCAACTAACTATTAACAGTCATGTAATCTACTATACAGTCATGTAATCTACTATACAGTGATATAATCTACTATACAGCGATGTAATCTTACTATACAGCGATGTAATCTACTATACAGCGATGTAATCTACTATACAGCGATGTAATCTACTATACAGTGATATATCTACTATACAGTGATGTAATCTACTATACAGCGATGTATCTACTATACATCATGTAATCTACTATACAGCGATGTAATCTTACTATACAGCGATGTAATCTACTATACAGCGATGTAATCTACTATACAGTGAGCAAGAAGCTGACGAAGAAAACCAAAGTGAGATTTTATAACATTTAGGAACATGGGTTACTGGAAAACGAGCATACAATGATTTATGATAATAATAATAGTCTACAATGATTTCAACACCACATGTACAGCTGTGATTTTGGAAATGTTTGTTTTTTTGGTGCAAATCCCAACTCCCCCCGAGACACCCTCCGAGGGTGGGGTCACGGTCAGGGTCACACATTATCAACAGCAACTGTTGGAGCAATTGACGGCGACCCTGGAGCACAGACAGATATTTCACCTCGTCAGATCSGGGATTTGAACTAGCCACCATTCGGTATGTGGACCAACGCTCTAACCACTAGGCTACCTACCGCCCTTATGAGTTCTATGATGTCTACGGTGGAGGCATTCCAAATAGCACCCTATTCCCTATTTTAATGCACTACTTTTGACCAGAGCGCTATGGGCCCTGGTCAAAAGTAGTGCACTATAAAGGGTACATGGTGTCATTTAGGACTTCAGGAGAATATGGGACCATTGAGTATTTCAAGGACAAAACTACATTTCATCCCACTGGAGTCCAACCACTGACAGTCTATGTGTTTTATGGTGCAGCTTTAAAAGGTCTGGTTGTAAATCACAGGGAGAACATGATGATGGTAGCCTATCAGGCTGCAACAACAAGTGGGGAACTCATTTTGATATTAAACACTGACTGATATTACCACAGCTAACACTCATGGAGTCCAATATTAACATCACACAATGTACCCTGTCCACTGTCACAGGAGTAGTGACCTGCCCTGCCCACTGTCACTGGAGTAGCGACCTGCCCTGCCCGCTGGTGAGACCAAACGCCCAACAGGAAAGGACA
>NW_019942700.1:263505-274543 GCF_002910315.2 Salvelinus sp. IW2-2015
ATATCACCTGTAAACATTATCGTTTTAAAAGCATGTCTTAAAAGTGGGTTGACAAGGCTCATTTTACTGCAGAGGAACAAATAAATGCCAAAAGAGGTTGAGGGTGCAGTATGGGTGGTCAACACAAGCCCCAGACGTTCCTGTGTGGCTTAACCCTGAGGCCTTCAACACAGGGGGCTGGTGTTGACACCACTAGTGTCCTAAAATGGAGAAAAATACATGACCAAATCACAACCCCCAGTATSGTAGTGAGAAAGTTGTGGAAATCATCATCATTATATATCGGTTGTCAGCTACACTCAGCAGGGTCAGAAACAACTGGATAAGTCCGGTTTTCCCCYGGGTGAAATGGAATAGAGAGCCTGTAACACGACTTTCACATTTAGATGTTGAGAATTCAACACTCCATCTTAAGTCCTCCTTCACATTTACTGGATGGGTTGAACAGCGCAGAAGAGAACTTCCACCGACAGTTGATTTCTTTCTTTCGTCAGGACCAGAAAGAAATTCAGCCCAGGCATTTATTCTACACCTGCTAAGGTAAGTTAGTTCAGGTCGATTAAAAACGTAAAAACAGAAAAGATGTTGAATTCKCAGACTAAGTCGTTCTGGATAAGGGTGTCTGCTAAATGACCAAAATGGAATAGTAGACGAATGTCCCCAGAAAGCAGCATGCTCAGTTTGTATACGTGGCCAGACTGTAAAATATCCCGTCTGCAAAGTTTCTGCATGAGACAGAGCTAAGGAGGAAGTTCARTTCAGACAACGTCGATTTTCCACATTTACGAGACGCTAGTGTCAAACAGAACGTTGAGATACATTGTTTTGATTCAAATTACTATTTTCTTCTTTATAGCTACYCCAGCTCAGCCTGCTGACCATCTACACAATGCATTATACGTAATGAAAAACTGAATAATATTCACCATTCGCAAAGGGAATTAATTTTTTTTTCTTCTAATTACAAATTCAAAACCAACCCCTTTCCTGACCTTACCCCGTATTCCCTTTAACAAAAAACAAAACAAGCAAACCTGCATTTCAACAAATGGTCTGTTTAGCTTCAACGGCCCTGAAAAAACAAAAAGCAAGACAAATCTAGAAGTTAGCCAGTAGTAGGGGGAGGCGTGCATGGAAAAATAATTGACTATAGAATCTGGAAAGATGAGTTCCATTGAGTAATTACTAACTTTCACCWGGCCTCCTCCCATCGCAGTTCTAAAAAGACCAGGAGAAATGAGAGGAATGGTTTGGGGGTGTAGATTTGAAAAGTGCTAGGGTCAATCTAGCTCAGGTCCCTATTTTGCCTGAGGTTTCAACATCTTCAGGCAGTTCCTGGACTACCTTAATTGACAAAAAGAAGGGATAATTGACAAGAATTAACCCTAAAAATCGAACTTCATGAACAGCACCTGAAACACACATCTAGGAACAGTGATTTCTGGCACCCCTTGAAATAAAACACATTCAGGTCACATAGTTCAGGTCCAGGAACAGTGAGATCTTACTGTCTCCATTTTTACAAAAAGGTTTCTGGTCAAGTGATGTTTTCTTTTTAAAATAACCACATGACTAGACTCAAAGCTGCCAGGGAAAGTACTTAAAACATAAAACATCACAAACAGAGCGATATATTATACAACCGAATGGCTGACATATTGCTCACAGTCAAGTCTTAACAGTTGTGTGCTGGTAATGATTACGGTTCATTACTCTGGCAGATGAAATAAAAGGTTCCGTACATTTGGTACAGTAGTTGATGGTTCTTCAAACTAAACCAAATGATGTCTCTGTCTGGAGGTGGAGTGTGTGAGTGTTGAGACCAATTGTTTTCATAGTGTGAATGGACTGTTTCCTGTGTAAATCACATGCTGAGTGTCGTTGAAAAGGTTCAGTTGTAGGCCAGGTAATCGGAGAAAGAAAGGACAAGAGAGTTGAAATTGAGGTCAAGAGGAAGGGAGGCCCACACGGGTGAGCGCAGCCACTACCGGTGAGCGCGCCACGGGTGAGCGGCCCCTACCGGGTGAGCAGCGCCCACTACCGGGTGAGCAGCGCCCCTACCGGGTGAGCAGCGCCCCTACGCGGTGAGCAGCGCCCCCTACCGGGTGAGCAGCGCCCCTACCGGGTGAGCAGCGCCCCCTACGCGGGTGGCAGCGCCCCACGTCGGTGTGCAGCGCCCCTACGCGGGTGAGCAGCGCCCCTACGCGGGTGAGCGACGCCCCTACGCGGGTGGGCGACGCCCCTACACGGGTGAGCACCGCCCCTACACGGGTGGGCGATGCCCCTACTGTACTACCACATTCCCCGTCATGTTGATGCAGTGCTGATCATGGTGATACTGTAGCAAGGATTCTGATAACAAAACCTAAAACAGGTAACAAAAAAAAACTACATATCACCTTTAAAAAGGAATAAAGTCCAAGTAAAACTTTACACATGCTACCTTAATCTGGATCAAAAACAGAAGTCAAGGGAACGCGATGATGACATCATGATCCAGATGAATCAGAATGACATCCTGAGGGGATGGTCTCCAAGACAACGGCAATCATTTGTACTATGATTACCGCTAATATATATATATCTCTCTCTTTCTCTCCAGGCCAGTAACTTGTCCCAGATGATAATGACGTGCAGAGCCCTGTAGCCCTGTGGAGTGGGAGGCATGTTTCCCAATCCCCCACCTCCCCTCCACCTCCCACCCCCTTTAAAAGCCATCTATCACGTTTAGGAATATTCAAAATCACACTGGGAGACACCACATGACCATTTACCATGACCTACTCATGGAAGGATTCTGGAGAGAGAACTTTAAACCTAATCAGTATTAAATAGAGAGAGATTTACCACTTAAGAGAAAAGGGGGGGAAACAGGCAGAGGCATCCGTGCTCTCAACTGGATGAGCTAACTGTAAGAACACATGGTTGTGTTTGTGTGTTTGTGTGTTTGTGTGTTCGTGTGCTTGTGTTTGAGGCCATGCAAGTGTTGTGTTTTTTTTTGTTGCTGTTGTGCTGACGATTGGTGTTTATCCTTGGTTTCATCTCAGCTTCATCGGGCTCCTCGAGTGGCGCAGCGGTCTAAGGGCACTGCATCTCAGTGCTAGAGGTGTCACTACAGACCCTGGTTCGATTCTAGGCTGTATCACAACCGGCCGTGATTGGGAGTCCCATAGGGCGGCGCACAATTGGCCCCAGTGTCGTCCGGGTTTGGACGGGGTAGGGCCGTCATTGTAAATAAGAATTTAACTGACTAGCCTAGTTAAATAAAAGGTTAAATAAAATTTAAAAGGTTAAATAAAATAAAATTAAATAATCCACTGTCATTTTTTATGGCCGACAAAGGAATAACATTTGTTATGTCTCCTGTGAGTGTGTTCACTCCAGTCAACGTGTGTCTGTCTTCATGTACGGTGTGGCTGTGTGATCAAGTCACATTCGCCGAACACAACGGGTGTAGACTTTARCGGGAAATGCTTACTTATGAGCCCTTTCCCAACAACGCAGAGTTAAAAAGTAAGAAAATAGAAACACAATTAAAAAACAATAACAAGGCTATATACAATAGATACCTAGTCAATGTGCAGAGATACCAGGTAATAACAAGGCTATATACAATGAGTACCTAGTCAATGTGCGAGAGATACCAGGTAATAACAAGGCTATATACAATGAGTACCTAGTCAGATGTGCAGAGATACAGGTAATAACAAGGCTATATACAATGAGTACCTAGTCAATGTGTAGAGATACCAGGTAATAACAAGGCTATATACAATGAGTACCTAGTCATGTGTAGAGATAACCAGGTAATAACAAGGCTATATACAATGAGACCTAGTCAATGTGTAGAGATACAGCCGTAATAACATGGCTATATACAATGAGTACCGGTACTAGTCAATGTGTGTAGAGATACCAGGTAATAACAAGGCTAATACAATGAGTACCTAGTCAATGTGTAGAGATACCAGGTAATAAACATGGCTATATACACATGAGTACCGCGTACAGTCAATGTGTAGAGATACCAGGTAATAACAAGGCTATATACAATGAGTACTAGTCAATGTGTAGAGATACCAGGTAATAACATGGCTATATACAATGAGTACCGGTACCTTAGTCATGTGTAGAGATACCAGGTAATAACAAGGCTATATACAATGAGTACCTAGTCAATGTGTAGAGATACCAGGTAATAACAGCTATATGACAATGAGTACCTAGTCAATGTGTAGAGTACAGGGAATAACAAGGCTATATACAATGAGTACCTAGTCAAGTGTAGAGATACCAGGTAATAACATGGCATATACAATGAGTATCGGTACCTAGTCATTGTGTAGAGATACCAGGTAATAACAAGGCTATATACAATGATGAGGTACCTAGTCAATGGCAGAGATACCAGGTAATAACAAGGCTATATACAATGAAGTACCTAGTCAATGTGTAGAGATACCAGGTAATAACAAGGCTATATACAATGAGTACGGTACCTAGTCAATGTGTAGAGATACAGGTAATAACAGGCTATATACAATGAGTAGCGGTACCTAGTCAATGTGCAAGAGATACCAGGTAATAACAAGGCTATATACAATGAGTACCGGTACCTAGTCAATGTGCAGAGATATCAGGAAATAACATGGCTATATACAAGGAGTACCGGTACCTAGTCAATGTGCAGATGTACGAGGTAGTTGAGGTAATATGTACATGTAGGTAGGGGTAAAAGTGACTAGGCAATCAGGAGAGATAATAAACAGATTAGCAGCAGTTTATGTGAAGAGTGAAAGTGTGTGTGTGTTTTGTGTGTGTGTGTGTGTTTTGTGTGTGTTTTGTGTGTGTGTGTGTGTGTGTGTGTGTGTGAGTAGGTATGTACACTACCGTTCAAAAGTTTTGGGTCACTTAGAAATGTCCTTGTTTTTGAAAGAAAAGCACCTTTTTTTGTCCATTAAAACAACATCATATTGATCGGAAATACAGTGTTAATCTTGTAAATGACTATTGTAGCTGGAAACGGCAAATCTTTTATATGGAATATCTAAATAGGTGTACAGYGGCCCATTATCAGCAACCATCACTCCTGTGTTCCAATGGCACGTTGTGTTAGCTAATCCAAGTTGACCATTTAAAAAGGCTAATTGATCATTAGAAAACCCTTTTGCAATTTTGTTAGCACAGCTGAAAACTGTTGCCCTGATTAAAGAAGCAATAAAACTGGCCTTCTTTAGACTAGTTGAGTATCTGGAGCATCAGCATTTGTGGGTTCGATTACAGGCTCAAAATGGCCAGAAACAAAGAACTTTCTTCTGAAACTCATCAGTCTATTCTTGTTCTGAGAAATGAAGGCTATTCCATGCGAGAAATTGCCAAAAAACTGAAGATCTTGTACAACGCTGTGTACTACTCCCTTCACAGAACAGCGCAAACTGGCTCTAACCTGAATAGAAAGACGAGTGAGGCCCTGGTGCACAACTGAGCAAGAGGTCAAGTACATTAGAGTGTCTAGTTTGAGAAACAGATGCCTCACAAGTCCTCAACTGGCAGCTTCATTAAATAGTACCCACAAAACACCAGTCTCAACGTCAACAGTGAAGAGGCGACTCCGGGATGCTGGCCTTCTAGGCAGAGTTGCAAAGAAAAAAGCCATATCTCTGTCCAATGTCTGTGTTCTTTGGCCCATCGTAATCTTTTTTTTATTTTTTATTTTATTGGCCAGTCTGAGATARGGCTTTTTATTCAGCCTACCCCACAAACTGCTGTGTTGTCCTCTGGATTATCTCATGGTCTCCATATCAGATTGGCCACGGGCCCAGACAACGCTGTAGACAGCAGTAAAACTCTGGATCTGATGTTTATTGAGCATCTGGACGAGCAGGAACGTCATCGTGGTGTCGTCTTTTTCAATCTCTCTGCATTGCATTTTGTATTACAGCAAACAAATAGAAGTCTCACAGATAACCTGCACTTTTCTAAATAAGGTTAAAAAAGGGGGACCTGCGGGTGTTGAGAGCCTGCTGCTCGCACCGTGTGATCTTAACGCGTACCAACGAGCTGGTCCAATTTGAATGTTTTATGAAGTTTTGAGTGTACAAGAGACCGTCTCAAATGGTTCACACAGCTCTTTTGTAAAAGCAATACCTTTTATACKCTGAGTGTACAAAACATTAGGAACCACCATCTCTTAACATGACATACCGACCAGGTGAAAGCTATGATCCCTTACTGATGTCACCTGTTAACTCCACTTCAATCAGTGTAGATGAAGGTGAGGAGACAGGTTAAAGAAGGATTTTTAAGCCTTGAGACAATTGAGACATGGATTGTGGATGTTTGCCATTGAAAGGGTGAATGGGCAAAACAAAAAATATAAGTGCCTTTGAACGGGGTATGGTAGTAGGTGCCAGGCACACCTGTTTGAGTGTGTCAAGAACTACAACGCTGCTGGGTTTTTCACGCACAACAGTTTCCCGTGTGTATTAAGAAACGTCCATCCCTCAAAGGACATCCAGCCAACTTGACACAACTGTGGGAAGCATTAGATTCAACATGGGCCAGCATCCCTGTGGAACGCTTTCGACACCTTGTAGAGTCCCATGCCCCGACAAATTGAGGCTGTTCTGAGGGCAAAAGCGGGTGCAATGCAATATTAGGAAGGTGTTCCTAATGTTTTATCCCCTCAGTGTATATCTTGTCAGCTGGATGTTGAAATGTGCCTGGTATCCAGATGTCACACCATAACTTGAGTAAATGTAATAATAACCCTCTGACGTCATCGATACCAACGGGAACGTGAGTTGATTAACATTTTACGTCACTTTAGCGGGTAGTAGGCTGGAGCCAACCATGATGGCCACACTTAGGTCTTCCCCCTCAAATACATATGGGAGCCTCTGCAGCTGTGAGGTTAGGGGAACATACTCCCAGCATCCTCTATAGGGACAGAGAAATAAACAGAGAAACATAATTATTTATTTTATTTAAGTATTCTCCATTTACAGTAATTGCCTAGTTTGCACTGCACATGGTCTGACATACTGTATTACAGCTGTAGTTTGCACTGCACATGGTCTCAAACATACTGTATTACAGCTGTGTAGTGAACACTGTGTATTCGGCAGCAGGGTACCAGTGCTACCATATCTCTGTAGCTAGTTGAACCAGGGTACCAGTGCTACCATATCCCTGTAGCTAGTTGAACCAGGGTACCAGTGCTACCATATCCCTGTAGCTAGTTGAACCAGGGTACCAGTGCTACCATATCTTTGTAGCTAGTTGAACCAGGGTACCAGTGCTACCATATCTCTGTAGCTAGTTGAACCAGGGTACCAGTGCTACCATATCTCTGTAGTTGACCCAAAGATGGGCAAGAGAAAATAGAACAGCAGCAGAGGCTTTCAGGAAATAACTCAAGATTGAGTTCTGATAAGATCTGGACAAAGTAAACAGAGCCATGTTTTAGGAGGGAGCTACCGTTACAGGTTAAGTTTTTTCGATTTATGTTTTGAGGTTGGACTTTTTAGCACGTAAAGCATTTTAGCACGTAGGGCGTACAGATTGGTGTCACCTCGTCAGTCATTATGTGTTACACCTGTGCTGGTTGCCATCTCGTTAGTCGGAAGGTGTTTCACCTGTGCTGGTTGCCATCTCGTTAGTGGGAAGGTGTTTCACCTGTGCTGGTTGCCATCTTGTTAGTCGGAAGGTGTTTCACCTATGCTGGTTGCCATCTCGTTAGTGGGAAGGTGTTTCAACTGTGCTGGCCCAAGGAGATATTTAAGAGTGGCTGGCCCAAGGAGATATTTAAGAGTGGCTGGCCCAGGTGCTATTTAAGAGTGGCTGGCCCAGGTGCTATTTAAGAGTGGCTGGCCCAGGTGCTATTTAAGAGTGGCTGGCCCGGGTTTATTTAAGAGTGCTGCCGGGTGGCATTTAAGAGTGGCTGCCCGGGTGCATATTAAGAGTGGCTTGCCCGGGTGCATTTAGAGTGCTGCCCGGGGCTAATTTTAAGATGCGGCCCGCGGTGCATTAGAGTGCTGGGCCGGTGCCTATTTGTAAGAGAGTGGCTGGCCCGGATGCTATTTAAGAGTGGCTGGCCCAGTGCTATTTAAGAGTGCTGGCCAGGTGCTATTTAAGAGTGGCTGGCCCAGTGCTATTAGAGTGCTGCCCGGTGCTATTAAGAGTGCTGGCCCGGGTGCTATTTAAGAGTGCTGGCCCGGGTGCTATTTAAGGTGGGTGCCCAGGTGCATTAAGATGCTGGCCCAGGCTATTTAAGAGTGGCTGGCCCGTGCTATTTAAGAGTGCGGCCCGGGTCGCATTCTAGAGTGGCTGGCCCGGGGCATTAAGAGTGGCTGGCCGGTGCATTCGGGGCGCCCGCGTGCTACTTAAGCGAGTGGGCCCCGCGTGCATTAAGAAGTGGCTGGCCCGGGTGCTATTTAAGAGTGGCTGGCCCGGGTGATATTTAAGAGTGGCTGGCCCAGTGCTCCAGTTGAGCTTGAGAGATGTTGGGAGTGCTACACTTCATGTCAGCTGAGGTATGATTTTGAGCTCAGCTCAATATATTGGTTTCAATATAAGAACCTGTTCGTATTTTCCCTATAAACAATGACTTGACTTTTGATTTTACCCTGATGAAGTTAAACTTTTGCAAAGTTTTTGTGTGGTACTTCTATTAGGCTTAGCTACTGCAGGCCCATGAAGGCAGTGCGCACCAACGCTCCAACAGACTCCGACAGTTTAACTTGAGGTGAGGAAGAATGTTTTACACCTCATTTAATCTAACAATATAAAATTATTATCTTTATAACATTCTGATAGAAAATGCATTAATTTGCCTATATCTGTATAGCAGTAGTAGCCTATCTGACAAGTACAACGAAATGCATTTCGGTGTCGGGGAACACGGAGATGTTAAATCTAACTTTTCTCTCTGCGTCTTTATGGGTCTAAGCTTCTCTACCTTTTATATTTATTATTGTAATATTCATATCATACAGTGGACGTCTAGGTCTACAGTGCCTTCAGAAAGTATTCACACCRCTTGACTTCTCCCACACTTTGTTACAGCCTGAATTTAAAATTCAGATTTGTCACTGGTCCTCTACACACAATACCCTATAATGTCAAAGTGGAATTCTGTTTTTTGATTTTTTTTTAACCAATTAATAAAACATGAAATGTATTCAACCCCTTTGGGAGTAAAAATGTGATTAACAAGTCACATAAGTTGCATGGACTTATTAACACATGGAGTGTTAATATCTCCTCTCTGTACCCCACACATACAATTATCTGTAAGGTCCCTCAGTCGATTTAAAGCACAGATTCAACGACAAAGACCAGGGAGGTTTTCCAATGCCTCAAAGAAGGGCACCTATTGGTAGATGGGTAAAAATAAAAAAGCAGACATTGAATATCCCTTTGAGCATGGTGGTATTAATTACACTTTGGATGGTGTATCAATACAAAGCTACAGYCGTCCTTCCTAATTCAGTTGCCGGAGAGGAAGGAAACCACTCAGGGATTTCACCAAGAGGCCAATGGTGATTTGAGGAAACTGAGGATGGATCAACAACATTGTAGCTACTCCACAATACTAACCTAATTGACAGAGTGAAAAGGAGGAAGCTTGTACAGAAATATTCCAAAACATGTATCCTGTTTACAACAAGGCACTGAAGTAATACTGCACAAAATGTGGCAAAGCAATTAACTTTGTCCTGAATACAAAGTGTTATGTTTGGGCCAAATCCAATACAACACATTACTGAGTACCATTCTCCATATTTTCAGGCCTAGTGGTGTTATGGGTATGCTTGTAATCATTAAGGGCTAGTGAGTTTTTCAGGATWAAAAAAAAACGAATGGAGCTAAGCACAGGCAAAATCAGAGAACCTGGTCTGCTTTTCACCAGACACTGGGAAATGACTTAATCTTTCAGCAGGACAATAACTAAAACACAAGGCCAAATCTATACTGGATTTGCTTACCAAGAAGACAATGAATGTTCCTGAGTGGCCGAGTTACAGCTTTGACTTAAATCTGCTTGAAAATCTATGGCAAGACATAGCAAAGTATCAACAACCAATTTGACAGCGCTTGAAGAATTTTAAATAGGAATAAAAAGGAAAATGTTGCACAATCCAAGTGTAGAAAGCTCTTAGAGAATTACCCAGAAAGACTCCTCTGTAAATCGCTGCCAAAAGGGCGCTTTAACAAAATATTGATTCAAGGGTGTGAATAGTTATGTCAATGAGATAACAAAAACATTCAAATGTGTTTTCAATTTGTCATTATGGGGTATTTTGAATTCAGGTTATAGCAAAAAATGTGGAATAAGGCAAGGGGTATGAATGCTTTCTGAAGGCAATTAACTAACTATGCCACTTCTACAATTGCCTTGTAACAAACAATTTATTATTGAGTGAGACACTGACAGGAAACAGCTGTACAACATCCTGGTCCAAGCACTGCACATCATAAATCAATGCCCTGCTTTCACTTCAGGTGAGAGAGCGAGAGAGGAATGTTTATTATCCTAAATGTATACTGTACACTAGCTGACTGCGAATCCCCGTGGTGAGCGTCCTCTTCTCTTTATCCCCCCCCCTCACCCACAACATAGCACAAGGCGCTTTYTTCATCATGTGCCCATATGAGAAACATGATCTAAACAAGAGCCCATCTCATTGCACTTCATTGGAGGTTTTTTTCCCCCTCCGACTGCAAGCACCTGTATGCTTCCAAACAAAACATCATGTCTCTTCTGCCGGGGATCAGTGACACGTCAGAGCAAACTTGAATCTTCCGATGAACTTACAGGCTCTCGTGCTGAAACCAGTGATGTGTATATACACTAGACGACTGATAGGGGGCGCTGTATTGATTCCGTCGTGCAGCCATCTAAATAATCAGTGACACGTCAGAGCAAACTTGAATCTTCCGATGAACTTACAGGCTCTCGTGCTGAAACCAGTGATGTGTATATACACTAGACGACTGATAGGGGGCGCTGTATTGAAGCCGTCGCGCCTCCATT
>NW_019942700.1:275994-294916 GCF_002910315.2 Salvelinus sp. IW2-2015
GGCTGGACACTGATTGCCAAGGAGGTGGTGGTCTACAGAAGTACCTTTCCAAAAGTGCTTCTTTTAGTGTCTGTTTGTGTGAACGTTCCCATGAACACACGGTTTGTGCCGTTCTGAGGCTGATGCTCAGTCACTGGACCCAGAGAGTAGAACTGGCTGCCAGTGGAGAGAGGAGGTCAGCTGCGATGGTTCAATCGTGTGTCACTTGCCCTGAGAAGGTAGAATGCTCCAGTGGGGAGGAGAGTCAGCCGTGGGATGGTTCATCAGTAGTCACTTGACCCGAGGAAGCGTCGAACTCTTGCCAGTGGGGGGGAAGAGGTCAGGCTGTGAATGTTCATCGTAACACTGACCTGAGAAGGTAGAACTGCTGCAGATTGGGAGGAAGAGGTAGGCCTGGATGGTTCATCGTGTCATGTACCTGAGAAGGTAGAAACTGCTGCCCAGTGGGGAGAGAAGAGGTCAGACTGGATGGCTCTTTATCGTGTCACTGAACCTGAGGAAAGGTAGGAATGCTGCCACGGTGGAGATCGAGAAGAGGTCAGCTGGATGGCGTCATCGTGTCATAACCCTGAGGAAGGTGAGAACTGCTGCCAGTGGGGAGGAAGACGTCAGGCGGATGTTCATCGTGTCACTGACCCTGAGGAAGGTGAAACTGCGCCAGTGGGAGGAAGAGGTCAGGCTGGATGGTGTCTCGTGTCACTGACCACGGAAGGTAGAACTGCATTGCCAGTGGGGAGGAAGAGGTCAGGCTGATGGTTTCATCTGTCACTGACCCAGAAGGTAGAATGCTGCCAGTGGGAGGAAGAGGTCAGGCTGGATGGCTTCGTGATCTGACCCTGAGAAGGTAGAACGTGCCATGGGGAGGAAGAGGTCAGGCTGATGGTTATCGTGTCACTGACCTGAAGGAAGGAGAACTGCGCCAGTGGGGAGAGAGGTCAGCGGATGCTCATCGTGTCCACGACCGAGAGGTAGAACTGCTGCCAGTGGAGGAAGAGTTCAGGACTTGGATTGTTCATCGTGTCACTGACTCTTGAGGAAGGTTAGAAATGCTCCAGTGGGGAGGAAGAGGTCAAGCTGGATGTTCATCGTGTCACTGACCCTGGAACGGTAGAACTGCTTGCCAGTGGGGAGGAAGAGTCGGGCTGGATGGCTCATCGTGTCACTGACCCGCCGAGGAAGGTAGAACTCTGCCGATGGAGGAGAGAGGGTCAGGCGGATTGGCTCATCGGTCAACTGTACCTGAGGAACGGTAGAACTGCTGCACGTGGGAGGAAAGAGGTCAGGCTGGATGCTCATCGTGTCACGGACCCTCGAGAAGGTAGAACTGCTGCCAGTGGGGAGGAAGAGGTCAGTGCTGGATGGTTCATCGTGTCACTGACCTGAGGAAGGTAGAATGCTGCCAGTGGGGAGGAAAGAGGTCAGGCTTTGGATGGTTCATCTGTATCACTGACCCCTGAGGAGTAGAATGCTGGCCGTGGGGAGAAGGTCAGGCTTGGATGGCATACACTGTTCAACTGACCTCTGAGGAAGTAGAACTGCTGCCAGTGGGAGGAAGAGGTCGGGCTGGAATGGTTCATCGTGTCCTGTACCCCTGAGGGAGGTAGAACTGCTGCCAGTGGGAGGAAGAGGTCAGGCTGGATGGCTCATTCGTGTCACTGACCCGGGGAAGTGAAACTGCTGCCAGTGGGAGGAAGAGGTCAGGCTGGATGGCTCACGTGTCACTGACCCTGAGGAAGGTAAACTGCTGCCAGTGGGAGGAAGGGTCAGTGGAGAGGCGAACTATGAACTCTCCGACTGCAACACGAAACAAACCAGAATTACTTTCCTTAGTGTGTAGACTAAGCCATCGTCAACACAAAAATATTTTTCAAGCACCCGGATCTACAATAAGATGGTGAACTTTTTCTTTTTTTAAAATAGAAGATACAGTATAAAATCTCAAGGCGTGTTACGTTTGCTGGCACCAGTGTAAAAACCAGCTCACCTAAATGGACTGCAGGCAGGTTTCTACTTGCAAACCAACTTTTGAAAACAATGCCACTTAGTGTTGGGAAAGAAAAGCTCATTAAAAACAGGAAGGTATTAAAGCGAGACCGTCCCGAAAGCCTGCTGTCTGAATGCTGAAAGCCTTGCTGTCTAATGCTGAAAGCCTGCTGTCTAACTGCGGAAAGCCTGCTGTCTAATGCTAAAAGCCTGCTGGACTAATGCTGAAAGCCTGCTGTCTAATGCTGAAAGCCTGCTGTCAATGCTGAAAGCCTGCTGTCTAATGCTGAAAGCCTGCTGTCTAATGCTGAAAGCCTGCTGTCTAATGCTGAAAGCCTGCTGTCTAATGCTGAAAGCCTGCTGTCCTAATGCTGAAAGCCTGCTGTCTAATAGCTGGAAAAAGCCTGCCTGTCTAATGCTGAAAGCCTGCTGGTCTAATGCTGAAAGCCTGCTGTCTAATGCTGAAAGCCTGCGTCTAATGCTGAAATAGCCTGCTGTCTAATGCTGAAAGCTGCTGTCCTAATGCTGAAGCCTGCTGTCTAATGCTGAAACCTGCTGTCTAATGCTGAAAGCCTGCTGTCTAATGCTGAAAGCCTGCGTCTAATGCTGAAAGCCTGCTGTCAATGCTGAAAAGCCTGCTGTCTAATGCTGAAAGCCTGCTGTCATAATGCTGAAAGCCTGCTGTCTAATGCTGAAACCTGTGTCTGAATGCTGAAAGCTCTGCTGTCTAATGCTGAAAGCGCTGCTAAGCTAGCTGCTGAATGCTAAAGCTGCTGTTAATGCTGAAAGCCTGCTGTCAATGCTGAAAGCCTCGCTGTCTAATGCTGAAAGCTGCTGTCTAATGCGAAAGGAGGAAACTACTGCAGACACACATGCGTTAACAGCTCATTGGTGGAAATTGTTGTCAGCCATTTGGGCAATGCTTGTAATTGCTGCAGTTTGTTTCGTTCATTCCCCCACCCCCCCTGCTTTCGCTCTTCCAGGATAAACAGACAAACACACATGGAGGGCGGGAATAAGACGGTGACATTTGTATAGTTACAAAAACGAACTGGAGGAGATGTGTAACCAACTATGATCCTTTTTTGTGGTCCTGACAATGTCAATACTAGAACAAAGTGGAGCAACGATGGGTGAGATGAGTGCGGGGGGGGGGGCTCATGGGAGTGTTTTGGGACTTCCTGTCACATGTTGTTGTGACAGAATGGGACATGTTAGCTCTGATCTGTCAGAAGGCCAACTTGTCCAGAATGTATTCAAAAAGGATTTAACATGCAAGTTTCCATTGAATCCATGATACAATGATTATATATATAATCATTGTAAATAATATACAAAGTACTGCTGACAAACCGTGATGCCTGACAAGATTGATGGAAGGTGGATGGAAACAGCGATAACAGCCCRGCCCCAGAGTTGAAAGGGTGAGATCACTCTTCGTGATGTGTTATCATCAGGCTGAKGGCTATGCCTCATTAAGTGCCTATTTTATTGAGCTTGTTTCTAATGAATGGAAAAAGCTCTCTCATGCATCTCTTCAACCATCACTCGCTGTATCTCAATTCTGGTTACACAGCCCAGGGCACCTTGAACYTGCGAGCAAACCAAAACGGATGTTACAGAAAATAAATCTGGCTACAGTAGATAGAAACCTGCTCCATGTTTGCTACATACTTGTTGTTCTAGAGATACTGATTATGACATCATAATATTTTGAGCCATCTGATGGACAACAAAAAAAAGAACAGTAATAAAGCAGGTCTCTTCCTGGTTCTAAATGGTTCCAAAAGGATAAAAGAAGTCCAAGTCATGAGCACATTTCATAATGGCGCATTACTCTGACTGCTCAACCCCAGAGACCCTAAACCACAGACATGAAGAGGATCGTGTGTCCACCAGGGTCGGGGTCAATTCAAATTGAAGGCAGTCCGTTCAGAAAGTTATTTGAACTTTTACTTTTCAGTTTATTGACAAGTCATTGAAAATAAAATAACCRTTTTTTTATTTTTTATTATTGAATTGTAATGTCAGTTTACTTCCTGAATTGACTGTCTTCAATTCAAATTGACCCCCAACCCTGGAGTCCCCTTCACTCTCGAGCTGTCAACATGTTGTCATCTCTGACCACATGGACTGTCCCACCAGTCCTGTCCTCTCTATCCCCACGGTGTGCATTTCAGAGACAAGGGCAATGACATCACCCGACTGACGCATTTCTTCCAACCTTGTTTTTTTAGAAAAGGAACTAGCATTTTAAAAAGGTCTTTAATTGGGGGGGGGGAAAGTGACAGTCGGGTCAGGGACTAAATGAGTAAGAATATACAAAATCGGAAGAACAATAGGAAAAATCCCTCCTATCACAACACTGCATCAGGTTCGGCTAGCTGCTTGTATTTTACACATTACTTTACTGAAACTTACACCGGTTATTTTGCAAAGTATAATTTTTTTTTTCTTTTTTTTTCATGAAGCCAAGGCTTACAGTCACATGAATATATGGATAACTGAGAAGCCTTGGCAACGGGTGTGAGTCAGAATTCCASTACCGAAAATAGGACTCCGGGGTTTCCTCCTGCAGTGGAACATGGAATCATTCTATTGTTTTCTTCATCTTGCCATTGAACAAACAGGTTTCAAGACTTAGTCAAGTCCATACTGTTTCAATTGTAACAGTTCGTAGAATCAGTAGCAGTAGGTCATGGAGCTCTAATTTACACAGACAGAAACAAACAAGAGGAAAATAAATTTTATTCACTAATCCTCTTCTGTGAAGCCAATTGAAGACTCATACAKTGCAGCTTATCCAATTTGCCCTCCTCTGTCAAAGCTGAGTGGCTGTAAACCATTAGACCTCCACCTGTGTTAGCCAATAGGATCACTGGGTCCCTTTTTTAGTTTATTAGGATCCCCATTAGCTACTGCACATGCAGCAGCTACTCTTCCTGAGGTCCACATAAAAATACATGAAAGTACAGAACAGTGATAGACAACACCACAAAATATTACATTAAATTCAAAATAAGAGTTATAAATTACAAAAACACCAAGAGACAACGAAAAAATACTATATATATACATATTCATATACACAGTGTACAAAACATTAGGAACACCTTCCTAATATTGAGTTGCATCCCCTTTTGCCCTCAGAACACCCTCAATTCGCCGGGGCATTGGACTACAAGGTGTCGAAAGCGTTCCACAGGGATGCTGGCCCATGTTGACTCCAATGCTTCCCACAGTTGTGTCAAGTTGGCTGGATGTCCTTTGGGTGGTGGACCATTCTTGATACACAAGGGGAAACTGTTGAGTGTGAAAAACCCAGCAACGTTGTAGTTCTTGAAACAAACCGGTGCCTCTGGCACCTACTACCAATACCCCGTTCAAAGGCACTTAAATATTTTGTCTTGTCCATTCACCCTAAAGAGGAGAGGCGCTGTGGTACAATATGTTTTTATATCCGTTTATTAAAGCTAAACCTGCTTTTTGCCTGAGGAACCTCTGGTAGCAGAGCATTCCACCATAACATGACTCTATAGATAACTGAGTAACTTCTGGTAGCAGAGCATTCCACCATAACATGACTCTATAGATAACTGAGTAACTTCTGGTAGCAGAGCATTCCACCATGACTCTATAGATAACTGAGTAACTTCTGGTAGCAGAGCATTCCACCATGACTCTATAGATAACTGAGTAACTTCTGGTAGCAGAGCATTCCACCATGACATGACTATAGATAACTGAGTAACTTCTGGTATCAGAGCATTCCACCATAACATGACTCTATAGATAACTGAGTAACCTCTGGTAGCAGAGCATTCCACCATGACTCTATAGATAACTGAGTAACCTCTGGTATCAGAGCATTCCACCATGACATGGTTCTATAGATGATAACTAAGTGACGCATTAAATCTGTTTTTGTTTTGGGTACCATGAAGGAACCCATAGAGGTGTGTCTGAGGTATGTACAGTTGAAGTCGGAAGTTTACATACACTTAGGTTGGAGTCAAACTCGTTTTTCAACTCCACAAATGTCTTGTTAACAAACTATAGTTTGGGCAAGTCGGTTAGGACATCTACTTTGTGGATGACACAAGTCATTTTTACAACAATTGTTTACAGACAGATTATTTCACTGTATCACACTTCCAGTGGGCCAAAAGTTTACATACACTAAGTTGACTGTGCCTTTTAAGCAGCTTGGAAAATTCCAGAAAATGGTGTCATGGCTTTAGAAGCTTCTGATAGGCTAATTGACATAATTTGAGTCAATTGGAGGTGTACCTGTGGATGTATTTCAAGGCCTACCTTCAAACTCAGTGCCTCTTTGCTTGACATCATGGGAAAATCAAAACAAATCAGCCAAGACCTCAGAAAAAAAATTGTAGACCTCCAAGTCTGGTTCATCCTTGGGTGCAATTTCCAAAACGCCTGAAGATACCACGTTCATCTGTACAAACAATAGTACGCAAGTATAAACACCACGGGACCACGCAGCAGTCACACTGCTCAGGAAGGAGATGCGTTGTCTCCTAGATTTGAACGTAATGTGGTGTGAAACGTGCAAATCAATCCCAGAACAGCAAAGGACCTTGTGAAGATGCTGGAGGAAACCGGTACAAAAGTATCTATATCCACAGTAAAATGAGTCCTATATCGACATAACCTGAAAGGTCGCTCAGCAAGGAAGAAGCCACTGCTCCAAAATCGCCATAAAAAAGCCAGACTGCGGTTTGCAACTGCACATGGGGACAAAGATAGTACTTTTTGGAGAAATGTCCTCTGGTCCAATGAAACAAAAATAGAACTGTTTGGCCATAATGACCATCATTATGTTTGGAGGAAAAAGGGGGATGCTTGCAAGCCGAAGAACACCATCCCAACCGTGAAGCACAGGGGTAGCAGCATCATGTTGTGGGGGTACTTTGCTGCAAGAAGGACTGGTGCACTTCACAAAACTGATTGCATCATGAGGAGGGAAAAGTATGTGGATATATTGAAGCAACATCTCAAGACATCAGTCAGGAAGTTAAAGCTTGGTCACAAATCGGTCTTCCAAAAGGACAATGAACTCAAGCATATACTTCCAAAGTTGTGGCAAAATGGCTTAAGGACAACAAAGTCAAGTTATTGAAGTGGCCATCACAAAGCCCTGACCTCAATCCTATAGAAAATTTGTGGGCAGAACTGAGAAAGCGTGTGAGCAAGGAGGCCTACAAACCTGACTCAGTTACACTAGCTCTATCAGGAGGAATGGGCCAAAATTCACCCAACTTATTGTAGGAAGCTTGTGGAAGGCTACCTGAAACATTTGACTCAAGTTAAACAATTTAAAGGCAATGCTAACAAATACTAATTGAGTGTATGTAAACTTCTGACCCACTGCGAATGTGAAAAAATCATTCTCTCTACTATTATTTTGACACTTCACATTCTTAAAATAAAGTGGTGATCCTAACTGACCTAAGACAGGGAATTTTTACTACCAACCAAGGATTAAATGTCAGGAATTGTGAAAAACTGAGTTGAAATGTATTTGGCTAAGGTGTATGTAAACTTTCGACTTCAACTGTATGTCTGTTTTGAAGTGGTTAAGCATTTTCAACACACATATTATTTCTCCTCAAACATGAGACTATCATGCATGTTGTTGATGTTCGTTCTGTGTGTGCAGTTAAGGGGCATTAAGGCCAAGGAATGCTGCTCTGTTTTGAGCCAGCTGCAGCTTCGCTTTAGGTCTTTCTTTACTGCACCTGACCATAAATCAAGATGGGACAAGACCACAGCCTGAACAACTACAACAGTTTCTCTTTTTTTAAATAAAACAGACCCCTCCCCATCTTCACAACAACTTTGTCAATATGACTTGACCATGGTATCTGACCATCCAATGTTACTCCTAGGAGTTTCAACTTGTACAATGGTCACACCCTTCGTACACAATTCCAGTTGAGGTTTACGTCTAAGATAATGTTTTGAACCAAATACAATGCCTTTGGTTTTAGATGTATTTAAGACCAGTTTATCGTTAATGACCTTTCCTGCCACTGACTAACGCATCAGCATACATAGTCATTGTAGCTTCTTGTAAGAGAAGCGGCAAATCATGTGTTTAAAAAAATGAAGAGTAACGGCCCAAGGCAACTGCCCTGCGGGATACCGCACTGTACATATCTGATGCAAGAGAAGCTTCCATTTGAAGTATACTCAGTTCTATTGGATAAGTAACTCTCCAACCATGTGACGGCAGGTGATGTAAAGCCATAATAAGTGAGTTTTTTCAATAACAAACTATGATCAATAACATCATAGGCTAAATTGAAATTTAACAATGTGAAGCCCTGTGGCCTTTATTAGGAAAGGAGAGATGATTATTATGTGATCGCTCGCACAACAGAGTTACGTCTGCCTAGAGAGTTTAAGAGCATGGTGTAATGGAGGGGTGTGCTAGCAGGTTCGGCCAATCAAGTGAAAGAAGATGATCTCCGCAGCAACACCGACGGCTCCGTCGAGGGCCTGTCTGTCCAGGGTTAAG
Source organism: Salvelinus sp. IW2-2015 (assembly GCF_002910315.2). NCBI lineage: Eukaryota > Metazoa > Chordata > Actinopteri > Salmoniformes > Salmonidae > Salvelinus > Salvelinus sp. IW2-2015. Next base: position 284,519 of record NW_019942700.1, read on the forward strand.
TAGTGACCTCAATGGCTCCGTCGTGGGGCCTGTCTGTCCAGGGTTAAGTAGTGACCTCAATGGCTCCGTCGTGGGCCTGTCCGTCCAGGGTTAAGTAGTGACCTCAATGGCTCCGTCGTGGGCCTGTCTGTCCAGGGTTAAGTAGTGACCTCAATGGCTCCGTCGTGGGCCTGTCTATCCAGGGATAAGTAGCGAGCTGCCACTGAGCGCTTGAAAGGTACAAATGTAGAAGCGGCTATCTGCGGCTGAACTACAACCTTTACCACGTTCAAATGTCAAGCAGCATCTCACAAAACAATATGAACGATAGAGCATATCCTCAACATAACGTAACTATACGGAACCAACATGTCCTGCATGTATTTATCACCCATTTGGAACAGCACAATGGGCATGTATATAAAGTAGACCTCATTTTCACCAGTTTGATCTCTGAGGCGCATTTGCTTGATGAACTTAAGGCACCTTGGAGCCGGGCCAGCCCTGTGAAGCATAATGGCATTGGTTGTTTGTACTCAGGCCTGTAATGACCTGACATCATGCTTGGATTGTTTTCTCACCCTTTAAGCAGCATCAGGAGGAACAAGGGATAACCAGGCATTGCTGTGATCACAGTAGTGTCTGGAAGAAAACCACCAAGCCATTTGAAGCTTTTTTTGTGATTACGTGCTGGATAAAATAAAAACCAAAGCTCCATCCCTGAGTGGTTAAGCCTAAGTTCTTTGTGTGAAATTCATGTTTTCCCCATCTTCTCATGCTGGCTTTATTCTATTTTATGACTGTTACTTTACCCAGAATGCTAGGCCCTCCAGGTTCCTTGCGGAGGGCAATAAAAATGAAACCACAACCATTCCCTCACAAACCCGGGGAGGGGGGGGGGCTGTGTGGGCCCTGGGGCCAGAAAGAACCCACAGTAAAGTACTCCTTAACATCATGAGGGTCGGCCATTAAAAAAAAGGAGCTGTAAAACTGGGTGAAGTGGTAGCCCTGCTCACAGTCAAATGACAAACAGAACATTTTTWATAAAACGGAGGTGTAGAGAGAGAGAAAAAGAAATGGCGCGGTGGGGGCAGGGAACATACTGAAACCTTCACTAGATTCCTATATGTTTCTAACACGTGTGCTTGGACCACTAAACGCGTTCATCAGTTCCATTTTTCCATACCCACGCAATAGCTGTGAAGGTTGTCTGTGGGCTTATGAGGCCTTGGGACATAGCAGGAACCTGCTCAGCAGATATTCGACAGACCACAGCACGAGCGTTGAAAGGGGTGAAATTAATATGGCAATCAGGCAAATMATGTAACTGCTTTGAAAAATATAACTGTACTCCGTCTTAATCAGAACTGAATTAATAAGGCTTACAGGAAAGACCTGATGTTATTTTTGAGACGAGCAGTATATAAGTTGGATACTATAAGTGATTGCTTCATTATTTMTTTTTTTACACACTTTAGTTTCTATGCTTGTCAGGTAACTGAAAAGAAAACCGCAGCGTGTGTGTTTTTGTGCTAAATGCACTGCAGCAGAGAACACACACACAAAAAAAGCATAGAGAACTTATTCACACTGCACATTGAGGAACTGGTGMGAAAGAAGAAAGTAATATAATATATTTGCACATCAGATATGCATTTCTGGGAACCTCCATCGAATCAGACTCACCCAGGACCAGTAACACTACTGGTCAGACCAGAACAGAAGGCAAAGATGCCTGTAAAATACAGTCTTCCAAGGCCCCCGATGGGTTGCTAGACATTAGACAATGTGATACCATAGGCTTATAAAAGTCACTGGCTGTGGAGGGGAAAAACACACACCATGAGAACTTGGAACATCTCCATGGCAACAGTCACCTGTTAAAGCCCCGGACATCATATGGGGAAAAAGGAGGGTGTTTGAAGGGAAGGGAGACAACAGTTTTCACTGACCAATACCGGTGGGTGAAGATGGGGAAATCTATCCTTAAGGGGAAATCTAACAGCCACTCTTTCCTGTCCATCTTCCATCTTTATTTGGTCCATAATACTACAGTACCAAACAGTATGACTAAAAGTCATGGTAGAAATAGTTGTAGTTACTCAGCTCCGTGGTCCTGGAATTCTCTCCTGAACATTTTAAAATTTGATGATCTAGTTTCGTTGGTGGCGTTTAAACACTTGATCGATGTGTATATATATATATATATATATCATAGAGTAATTGTCTTTAGGACAGCTGTTTTTTAGTCAAGACTTGTTTTTTAACGTAATATGTAATTGTTGTACTGTACGTGTGTTTATAGTTTTGTTTAATGTTGTGTATGTAAGTTGTTTTGTCTGAAACGTTGTTCCCCCGTGCTGCTATTGGACCAGGTCTCTCTTGGAAAAGTGATGTTATCTCAATGAGAAAAAACATTAAATAAAAATAAAAATAAATACTTGCAGCATTTAAAACACCACTAATACTATGCAATCCATTCAGTTTACTTATAGTGATGGTACACCATTTGTTCCGTTGCATTACAACCAACGGGCAGAAATATGGCAACGACCAGCAATAGAACCCAGGAAGGGAAAATGATCCACTTCCAGTGTTTATCTTCCATGTATTGTTATGGTCTGTTGTTGCATTATTACTTATGTTGCCAGTAACGTTAAATTATTCCTGGTTCGATTTTTTTTTGTCACTTTTCCCAGCAATGGGACTTCAGAGTCACACTGTACATTTCAAGAAAATATATATTCAAATTAGCATCGCAACAGTGCCTGCAGGGGCAGTATTTCAATACCAACACCGGTAGCTACATTATGCTAGTGGCATTGTAACAATTTACAACCCACACATATTTTAGTTCACTTGGGATATGTCAGAGAACCCAGTCAGTAGACGAGTAGCAACAGTATGCTCGTAGACAGGAAGTTCTCACCCATCAGTCATATCCTTAGTAGTTGGACAGACACTCAAGAGTTTGCACTGGGACATGTGTTAACAGCAGGAAAGGGGGGGGGGGGGCAACCTGTTACCGATGTGGACCTTCCTCTACTGTCACCAAATTCTGATTTGTTAGTATTTATGGACCAGATTTGAGAATTCTTCAAGCTTCATGTCCAAATAATCTTAAAGTAACTTCAGTGAGCTACACAATCAATTGAAGAAACTGTGGTGGCAGAACTTTAGGATGATTTGGACATGAAACTCGAAGAATTGTAATACCAGGACCTTTCACAGGTGCCGGGTAAACAAAACACTGCTTACAGTGTAAGGAAACCAAAATGTAATTTTGTTATTTGGGTGAACTATCCCTTTAAAGGGATAGAATTTAGCAATGAAGCCCTTGACCTACTTCCCCAGAGACAGATGAAATTGTGGATACCATGTTCCCCCCCKCCCCCCRCCCTCTAACAGGCTAGCTGAACATTCAGGTCACTGCGCCAACACTTGTAAGCATTGGCTAGCGAAACTACCTATAACTTCCTTCATACTGAACGCAGAAACATAGAAATCTGACTCTGGGGAAGTGGATACAATCTCAAACTATCCCTTTAAGAAGGTGGCTATTACCGGAGGGGACCACAACATAGTTAAATCATTAAGCACCAGATGGATGAAACGAGGGACTTTCATAAAACGTCAAATAAAACACAGTCTCAAATAGCTTGCCCTTTTTAATAGCCGGGCATCGGCACACATTTCAGCAAATAAACACCCGTTTCAGATAAACGCTGGGACACAGCTCTGGTACATACACCCGTGATGCCTGCCCCTCAGATCCCGTTTAGTGTTAAGTCATCTGAACTAGAAGCTGTACGCCCACGTAGCATTACCACTCTCGCTGATGACCAACACTTTAAGTCGACACGAGAGAACATTATTTCACAGAAAATAATAATGTTCCATGAGTTTTGTTTTGAGTGACAAAAAGTAGCTAGCTAATGTCAGCTAACACCTCTTATCACGTCTTGAGCAGCCCCAAGTGGAGCCGTTGCTGTTGACAACATGCAGAGGGGCAGCGTAAGGAGCAGGGGACAGAGAGACAAGCAGCTAACTAACGGAGGTAGTTAGCTACTGTATTTCTGAGTTTGGGTTCGGGCAGAGCCTTAACTTTGTGGGCATGGGTAGGGCTTACATGTAATGCTCATGCAGGTATTTAGATGGAACGTATTATTGGTCGCGTGTCAGAGATAGATTTATTTTATTTTTTTTACAAAAGCTGTGTTCATTAAGGAAATAGACACGTTTCTTAAAAGAGCCGGTTCTTGAAAATGGCGCCGGAGGAGATGGCTGCCGTTTTACGGTCCCCCTAACCAATTCTGCGGGGGTTTTTTGCATTATTTTGTACATAATGTTAATTTCACCGTCTCTTATGACCAAAAATAGTTTCTAGATATCAGGACAGCGATTACTCACCTCATACTGGAATATTTTTTTCTTTAACAAGTCGGACACAAAGGATTTACTTCAGACACCCAACAAGACCCTCATCCCCGTCATTAGCAGGACAAAGAGATCTCTGGAACGTAGGTCGCGGTGCCTTGTAAGAATCTGACGGCGGTAATCTGCCTTTACCATCGGTCCTATTAGCCAACGTATTGTAATGACCCGACTAGATCATAAATGAACAATTGTCCAGACAGAGGATTGAGTTTGCGAATTGACGGTTTATTAACCAAGTAAGGTAAGTACAACACAACCACCTACTAGCCTAACACATAACACACAGCTGTCTGTGCGGGTCGCTACAGTACAATCATTGGATAATAAAACAGACGAACTACGATCACGTACAGCTGAAGTCGGAAGTTTACATACACTTAGGTTGGAGTCATTAAAACTTGTTTTCAACCACCCCACAAATTTCTTGTTAACAAACTATAGTTTGGGCAAGTCGGTTAGGACATCTACTTTGTGCATGACACAAGTAATTTTTCCAACAATTGTTTACAGATTATTTCACTGTATCACAATTCCAGTGGGTCAGAAGTTTACATACACTAAGTTGACTGTGCCTTTAAACTGCTTGGAAAATTCCAGAAAATTATGTCATGGCTTTAGAAGCTTCTGATAGGCTAATTGACATCATTTGAGTCAATTGGAGGTGTACCTCTGGATGTATTAAAATTCCTACCTTCGAAACCAGTGCCTCTTTGCTTGACATCTTGGGAAAATCAAAAGAATCAGCAAGACCTCAGAAAAAAAATTCTAGACCACCACAAGTCTGGTTCATCCTTGGAGCAATTTCCAAATGCCTGAAGGTACCACGTTCATCTGTACAAACAATAGTACGCAAGTATAAACACCACGGGACCACGCAGCCGTCATACCGCTCAGGAAGGAGACTCGTTCTGTCTCCTAGAGATGAACGTACTTTGGTGCGAAAAGTGCAAATCAATCCCAGAACAACAGCAAAGGACCCTGTGAAGATGCTGGAGGAAACCGGTACCAAAGTATCTATATCCACAGTAAAACGAGTCCTATATTGTCATAACCTGAAAGGCCACTCAGCAAGGAAGAAGACACTGCTCCAAAACCGCCATCAAAAAAGCCAGACTACAGTTTGCAACTGCACATGGGACAAAGATCATACTTTTTGGAGAAATGTCCTCTGGTCTGATGAAACAAAAACAGAACTGTTTGGCCATAATGACCATCATTATGTTTGGAGGAAAAAGGGGGAGGCTTGCAAGCCGAAGAACACCATCCCAACCGTGAAGCACGGGGGTGCAGCATCATGTTGTGGGGATGCTTTGCTGCAAGAGGGACTGGTGCACTTCACAAAATAGATGCATCATGAGGCGTGAAAAATGATGTAGATATATTGAAGCAACATCTCAAGACATCAGTCAGGAAGTTAAAGCTTGGTCACAAATGGGTCTTCCAAATGGACAATGACCCCAAGCATACTTTCAAAGTTGTGGCAAAATGGCTTAAGGACAACCAAGTCAAGGTATTGGAGTGGCCATCACAATGCCCTGACCTCAATCCTATAGAACATTTGTGGGTAGAACTAAAAAAGTGTGTGCGAGCAAGAAGGCGTACAAACCTGACTCAGTTACACTAGTGCTGTCAGGAGGAATGGGCCAAAATTCACCCAACTTATTGTGGGAAGCTTGTGGAAGGCTACCCAAAACATTTGACCCAAGTTAAACAATTTAAAAGAAATGCTACCAAATACTAATTGAGTGTATGTAAACTTCTGACCCACTGGGAATGTGATGAAAGAAATAAAAGCCTAAATAAATCACTCTACTATTATTCTGACATTTCACATTCTTAAAATAAAGTGGTGCGCCTAACTGACCTAAGACAGGGAATTTTGACTAGGATTWAATGTCAGAAATGGTTAAAAACTGAGTTTAAATGTATTTGGCTAAGGTGTATGTAAACTTCCGACTTCAACTGAATATCCTACCAACGGGACATATGAAACGGTAATATCTTACATTTCACCAAGTCGTTGCTGAATGACGACATGACATACAGCTGACGGGTTTTACTCTGCATCGGCAGGATAGAACAGCCACCTATGGTAAGACAAGAGGTGGCGATCTATGTATATTTGTAAACAGCTTGTGCACGAAATCTAATAGTAAGAAAGTCTCAAGGTTTTTGCTTGCCTGAGGTAGAGTATCTGATGATAAGCTGTAGACCACACTATTTACCAAGAGAGTTTTCATCTATATTCTTTGAAGCTGTCTATTTACCACCACAAACCAATGCTGGCACTAAGACAGCACTCAAATAGCAAACAGGAAAACGCTCATCCAGAGGCAGTGCTCCTAGTGGCCGGGGACTTCAATGCAGGGAAACTTAAATCCACTTTACCTCATTTCTACCAGCACCTTAAATGTGCAACCAGAGGGAAAAAAAACTACACCACACATAGAGATGCGCAAAAAGCTCTCCCTCGCCCTCCATTTGGCAAATATGACCATAATTCTATCCTCCTGATTCCTGCTTACAAGCAAAAACTAAAGCAGGAAGTACAAGTGACTCAGTCAATAAAAAAGTAGTCAGATAAGGCAGATGCTAAGCTACAGGACTGTTTTGCTATCACAGAGTGGAATATGTTCCGAGATTCTTCTGATGGCATTGAGGAGTACACAACATCAGTCACTGGTTTCATCAATAAGTGCATCGATGAGTCTGTAATACCAACATGTTTCAAGCAGACCACCATAGTCCCTGTGCCCAAGAACACTAAGGTAACCTGCTTAAATGACTACTGATCCGTAGCACYCACGTCTGTAGCCATGAAGTGCTTTGAAAGGCTGGTCATGGCTCACATCAACACCATTACCCCAGAAACCCTAGACCCACTCTAATTTGCATACCACTCCAATAGATCCACAGATGATGCAATTTCTAAAAGTTCTACAGCTGCACCATCGAGAACATCCTGACTGGTTGCATCACTGCCTGGTATGGCAACTGCTCGGCCTGCGACTGCAAGGCATACGAGTGCGTACGGCCCAGTACATTACTGGGGCTAAGCTTCCTACCATCCAGGACTATACCTGGCGGTGTCAGAAGACGGCCCTAAAACTTGTAAAAGACTCCAGCCACCTGGAGTCATAGACTGTTCTCTCCGCTATCGCACAGCAAGCGGTACCAGAGTGCCAAGTCTAGGTTCAAAAGACTCCTGAACAGCTAATTAAATGGCTACCCAGACTATTTGCATTGTCCACCCCCCTTTACGCTGCTGCTACTCTCTTATTATCTATGCATAGTCACTTTATTAACTCTACCTACATGTACATATTACCTCAATTACCTCGACTAATTGGTGGCCCCAGACATTGACTCTGTATCGGTACCCCCTGTATATAGCCTCCACATTGACTCTGTACCGGTACCCCCTGTATATAGCCTCCACATTGACTATGTATCGGTACCTCCTGTATATAGCCTCCACATTGACTCTGTATCGGTACCTCCTGTATATAGCCTCCACATTTTGGAAAACCTTTTTATGGTAACCTCCTGTATATAGCCTCCACATTGACTCTGTATCGGTACCTCCTGTATATAGCCTCCACATTGACTCTGTATCGGTACCCCTGTAATAGCCTCCACTTGACCTGTATCGGTACCCCTGTATATAGCCTCCACATTGACTCTTATCGGTACCTCCTGTATATAGCCTCCACATTGACTCTGTATCGGTACCTCCTGTATATAGCCTCCACATGTACTCTGTACGGTCACCCTGTATATAGCCTCCAACTGACTCTGTACCGGTACCCCTGTATATACCTCCTGACTCTGTACCGGTACCTCCTGTATATAGCTCCACTTGACTCTGTACCGGTAACCTTGTTATAGCCTCCACATTGACTCTGTACCGGTACCTCCTGTATATAGCCTCCACTGACCTGATACCGGTACACCTTGTATATAGCCTCCACATTGACTCTGTACCGTACCTCCTGTATATAGCCTCCACTGACTCTGTCGGTACACCTTGTATATAGCCTCCACATTGACTCTGTACCGTACCTCCTGTATATAGCCTCACATTGACTCTGTACCGTACCCTTGTATATAGCCTCCACATTGACTCTGTACCAGTACCTCCTGTATATAGCCTCCACATTGACTCTGTACCGGTACACCTTGTATATGCCTCCACATTGACTCTGTACAGTACCTCCTGTATATAGCCTCCACATTGACTCTGTACGGTACACCTGTATATAGCCTCCACATTGACTGTACCGTAACCCTGTATATAGCCTCCACATTGACTCTGTACCGTACCTCCTGTATATAGCCTCCACACTTACTCTGTACGTACCCCCGTATATACCTCACTTGACTCTGTACCGGTACACCTTGTATAAGCCTCCACATTGACTCTTACCGTACCCCCTGTTATATAGCCTCCACTGACTCTACCAGTACCTCCTGCTATATAGCCCACATGACTCTGTACCGGTACACCTTGTATATAGCCTCCACATTGACTGTACAGGACCCCCTGTATATAGCCTCCACATTGACTCTGTACCGGTACACCCTGTATATAGCCTCCACATTGACTCTGTACCGTACCTCCTGTATATACCTCCACATTGACTCTGTACCGTACCCCCTGTATATAGCCTCCACATTGACTCTGTACCGACACCTGTATATAGCCTCCACATTGACTCTGTACCGTACCCCTGTATATAGCCTCCACATTGACTCTGTACCAGTACCTCCTGTATATAGCCTCCACATTGACCTCTGTCCGGTACTACCTGTATATATAGCCTCCACATTGACTCTGTACAGTACCCCCTGTATATAGCTCCACATTGACTCTGTACCATACCTCCTGTATATAGCCTCCACATTGACTCTGTACCGGTACACCTGTATATAGCCTCCACATTGACTTTGTACCAGTACCCCCTGTATATAGCCTCCACATTGACTCTGTACCAGTACCTCCTGTATATAGCCTCCACATTGACTCTGTACCAGTAACCTCCTGTATATAGCCTCCACATTGACTCTCTACCCGTACTCCTGTATATAGCCTCCACATTGACTCTGTACCAGTACCTCCTGTATATAGCCTCCACTGACTCTGTACCAGTACCTCCTGTATATAGCCTCCACATTGACTCTGTACCAGTACCTCCTGTATATAGCCTCGCTACTGTTATTTTACTGCTGCTCTTTAATTACTTGTTACTTTTATTTTTTACTTGTCWATTTTTTTGACAAATAAAATTTGATTTCTCTTCACTGATTGAAGCAAATAAACGCCCAGGCTATTAATTGAAGTTTTATGAGTACTTGGATTTGTCCAATAAGTCGTTTTCATTTTTCCATTGCAAAACAAATACCATTGCTGTTGAACACTGTGGCTTTGACCTTTGCTACATAGGAGAGGCTGGCACCACATCCATCAGCTGCCGTTCACTGGGTTAAGTCATCGAAACTAGACTCTGTGCGCCCGTGTAGCATTACCATGAGGTGGAAAAGGTTACGAAATATATTGGGATAGAGGATCTATTGCTATTTTAAAACACTGATAGATATCGGGCTATTTAGGAGGTGTATTTGCCTGTGGTTTAAACCAGTTTAGGAGGTGTATTTGCCTMTGGTTTAAAGCGTCTTTTGCAGAGGCACCATGGAATCAGTAGTGAAAGGTGTAAACAGTACAGGGAACTGCTTTACTGTAAGCTCTTCTCAACAATGCAGTAATACTAAGTCGTAAAATAAATACACACAAGAAATAAGTACACATTGTATTTATTTTATTCCCATGTGTACTCTTTATTGTGTGTTTTATTTTTACGACTTAGTATTACTGTATTAGTATTACTGTATTAGTATTACTGCATTAGTATTACTGTATTAGTATTACTGTATTAGTATTACTGTATTAGTATTACTGTATTAGTATTACTGTATTACTGTATT